>NW_006288013.1:408907-415265 GCF_000327345.1 Myotis davidii | reverse complement strand
CTCTCATTTGTGTGCGGCTCTGCTTCCAGGTCCTGAACCCTGATCCACGCAGGACGTGGGAAGGAAACACTCAACACAGCTACAGGCTTTGGACAGGTTCAAGCTTTGGACTAATGAGAGGTCACAGTCCTCTCATTGCCACGTGCAAGTCCCAGTTTAGAGGACAGAGCCCTCCCAGCATAATTATAGCCAACAGTTATAGTTGTAAGCTTGAGCCTATGGTTAGAACACATGGCCCCAAGTGCCTGAGTGATGTAGGCTTGATAGAGTTCAGGTGCATGTAGTTGAGTAGGATTGAAACCCAGGAGAATGTTGTAAACATCTTGGTCATGCCCTTACTTTGCCTCGTAGCATCTGCTATAAAATAAAGGCATGGCTGTGGGCATGGTTTCCATCTCTCAGAGAAGCAGCGTCCCACCGAGACCCGGCCTTCATTCTCTTGTCTGTCTTTTCTAAGCCTTTCAGCCACCCCCACTCAGGTTCACCCTTGGCTGTGCTGGCAGAGCACACTTTATAAAGATAATGCCTCCACGCTCCCAGGGCAGGTTCCTGCCTCAAACCTCGCCCTTACAGGAAACAACTCTGGGAAACAGCTCGAGGGAGGGTGCAGCCATTTCCAAGATAACCCCTGCAGGACTGACTTCCTTCTGCTTGGTCGCGGAGGTTCTGGTCATGATGAACACCACCCAGGGTTTTTTTTTTTATATATAAGTAGATCATTTTCAAGAGAGATTAGTCAAAATACCTGCTATCCACATTCGAGGACAGTTGTCAGCCCTGGCAGCTTCTGGAAAGATTACCTGACCTCCCAGATTTAAATATGAGTGTTTGACATATACTTATAGAGAGGCTAGCACCAGATCCTTGGGTTCACAGGTCTAGAGACTCAGCATTAAGTAATGCAGGAGCTGAGTGCCACCTGCCATGGACTGAAACAGGAGTTTCTGAAGTCAGAGGGTATGCTAGGACTGTGACCAGGAGAAAAATGAAATATGTGTACAAGGAAAGCTAAGGCTTACTTATTTGATTTATGTAAATAAAATATTGCTTTGTGGGACTAGAGCTCTTTTTGTGCCTATTTCTTTGGTTATGCCTCCTTCTTTCCAGTAGCTACTCCAGGGTAAACTCAGATCAGACAATAATAATGATAGTGATGACAATGTCAACCACAGAAGCAATAGCAGTCAGCAACAGGCCCTGTACCTCTCAGGGTCAAGTCCTAAATATGTTACATAGAATAGTCAATGGAATTTTCAATGTAAGTTTCATGATGGGTATTATTATGTAAATTTTAGAGAAGAAGCAGCAAACTTGACGTAGCTTGTTTGAGGTCACATTCTAAGTAAAAATGTGAGTCCATCCTCCAGGGTTCCCAACCCTCTAGAGTAAGTTTCTACCTCCCTCCCCACCCCACAGACCTGTCTGACTTACCTCCAGCTGCTCCCCTCTTTTCTCCCTGTGCTTGGATCACACCCGTCAATGCCACTTGCTTTGCCATTCAGGCCTTGCTTATGAGTGTCATGCAGGCCTTTGTATCCTTTTCTAGAATATCTATTCTCAGTCCTTTACTTGGCTGGATGCTTCTATTCAGAATTCTGCTCAAACATCAACTCACAGAGAAGCTTTCTTGTCCACTCAATCTGAAATAGTTCAGGACACTCTGTCACACCCTATCCCAACCCAAATGACAGATAGTGCCATCAGCTACTGAGTTTGCAACCGTATTTCAAAACATATACTCCATTATGAATCAGTTGGTAAGTGAAAGCCACAGGAATTATCTCCATTTTGCTGACAGGGAAAGTGAGACTAAGAGGGAGACCTTGGCAATGAATGCAGAAAATTAATAGATATAGATCCACTAGTTTGAGCCTAAGAACACACTGGGCACTCACACCTCATCCCCACACACAATTTGTTATCCCAGAGCTAAGTTTTCAATTCTATGTCTAATAATTGTCTCATCCTATCCTCTAGAATGCTAATGATACAAAATTTAAATTTTTTCAAAATATCAAGCATCTTGGTTGACCTATACATACTTAGTAAATAATGAAAGCTTGTTTTTTTTTTATATCATTTTGAGTCAAAAATTGGGTTGAGAGTGACAGAAGAGCAAAGTGGAAGAGAAAGATAAAAAGCCTAATTTATTTCTCTGTTGTCTTGTTAGTTTCTCAGAGAGTTCTCCGTTGACTTGATTTTAATTAAGCTTTCCTTAAGCCTAAGAGTTCTGGGAAGCAAAGAGAGTGTGGGCGCCAGGTGGGAATATGCCAAGAACTCCCAGATCTAATTTTTAAAATTCTTCTGCATAGCAGACATCCATTACACAGATTCTGTCGACAACTGACCTGGATCCAGATGAAAAGTATTGGTTGTTCATTTGCGTTTGGTGTTGACAGAAGAGTCAACTGCTAGGAATGCTAAATTGTCATGGGGACCCTTGGGTCAGGGAGGCAGCAGGACCTGAGGGAGAGAGGGCTGAACTGGGTGTTCTTGATGTCAGTTTAGCTACTAACAACCTGTGTGACCTTGAAGATGCTGCTGCGGGTTTCTGAATTTCACTTCTCAGTTGTCCAGCAGAACTGTGTAATAAGACAGAAAATACTTTCTGGAATTAAAAGCCTATACTTTCTGGTTTTTATTTAACGTAGGTAAAAACTTTATTTTTTTAATATTTATTGTTGAAAGGCCTCCACCACCCTATTGTCTGTGCCCATGGGTTATGCATATATGTATACAAGTTCTTTGGTTGATCTCTTCTCACCCATCCACCCACCCACCCACCCCACCTTCCCTCTGAGGTTCCACAGTCTATTCCATGCTTCTATGTCTCTGAACCTATTGTGTTTAACAGTTTATTTTGTTCATTAGATTCCACATATGAGTGAGATCATGTGATACTTACCTTTCTCTGACTGGCTTATTTCACTGAGCATAATATAAACTTTATACTTCTCTTTAAGCAAAGAAAAATAAAAGTAGTATTTGTTATGAACCGCTGTTCTCCCTCCTGTTTGGAATCTCATTTCACCCTTATTTGTCTGGATAATATTCATGCATCTCTCATGATTCACCTCAGAGTTCTCCTCTTGCAGAAAGCAGTCCTGACTGCCTCAGGTTGCTCCAATTGGTCCCATCTTTGTGCTCAGAATCTTCTCTTCTATGTCTCATCTAGACTGCCCTTTAATTGAGGTCAGGAACTATGTTCTTTGTTATTTCTGTAACACTGGCACACTGTATAGATCACCTACATAGTAAATGGACTCTAAATGTCTGTGAATAAATAAATGTAGGGATGCATGAATGCTGGGTAGAAACAATACAAATTATAAACAGATAATGTCATGCATTTTTATAATGCTTTAAATTTTACACATTGTGACATTTTTTAAAAAAATATTTTCTTGGTCCCTTTTGCAGATATGGATAAGAGGATCAGAGACACTGTAAATCATCCAAGATCAAAGGTCATATCCCAAACCACTGGCCATGCCTATTGACAACTCCAATCATCTGGGGCAGATTCTGACCTCATTCCAGCCACCAGGACACGGGCTTTCCACAGTGGTTCTCAGCTTGCTGGGCTTACCTAGAATGAATGGGGTACATAACTACAAAGTGGAAGTCATCTGTCTCACTAGGGGGTGGGGGGACAAAGGAGGTGCTGGGAAAGCTGCTAATCTGGCTGCGGAGAGCTGGGAGTCTACTAGGGCGATGTTGCAAATGCCTGAAAACTACAGCAATTTCTCAAGCCAGAGCTGTGAGGGCTGCTACATTTATTGAAAAGCTATTAGGTGTAGTCTTGGCAAAAGCTGTGGATTTTTCCATTTATAAGACATATACTCTCTCTTAGAAAGGCGGCAAGCAACACCATAATTGAATGAGCATATATTAGACTTTCTGTGCTGTGCCAAGCATTTGTGCACAGTATTTCTTTTTAAAATTCACAATCACCCTGTGAGGCAATTTTTGTCCTGCCATGTTCATAGATGAAGAAACAGGGGCTTAGAGAGCTTAAGTTGCCTAACTAACAGTTAGCTAATGGGAGAGCCAGGCTGGAAATCAGGTCCTTTAGACGGCAGTTGTTTATGTCAAACCACCGTTCCATGCCAAGCAGCTGTGATCCTGTTAAATACAGATTCTGCTGTAATATTTCAGATACAGGCCCTAAGATTCTGACTTTCTAACCAGCTATCTGTTGATACCTACACTTCTGGTCTGTGGATCACACTTTGAGCAGAAAATGTGTAGAGGACCTGCCTGTCCAGTCAGAACCTGTTTTCCTCTCTTTCTTCCTAAGCAGGATCTAACTTTTATTCACATCTCTCCTATATCTGCTACAGACATGAAACTCCGGAGCACCTGATTCTATCTACAGCTCCAGGCAATGTCTTAATCACTTGCCTATTCTGCCAATGAAAGCCTCTAGCTATTAAAATTAATTAAAATAAATCCTCTTATATTCTCAATTACACCTGCAAGCTCTGAGTGCATAATAGCCACATGAGGCCAATGGCTGTTGCATTGGCCAGTGAAAAATAAGAGTGTTGGCTCATTGCAGAAAGTTCTACTGGACCGTGCTGAGATTCTAGGTCAGCTAGAGTCTAGAATAACCTGCATTGTTTTAGAATTCTATTTTTAAGAGCATGACATTCCCCTTGGCAACTGCTGTCAGCCCATGCATATATAGTTGAACTAAACTGGCCCAGCCTGGTTGAAGGATAGGACTATAATCCTTGATTAGGGGGAAGACGTCCTCCCTGTTTCTGTGCATGCTAAATTAAACCAAGAAATGTATGTCCCCAGTTTCTGTTGGCAATCTCCGCAGCCTTCAATGGAAGGAGGATAACCAGGGTCCCTGATGGACCTTCACTAATGGCTTCACTGATACCCTTCCTTATCTTCTGCTATTGGTGACATCTAAAAGCCTAAACAACCATATGACTGTCCAACCCTCTGACTGGTAGCTATGATGTGCAATGACCACCAGAAGGCAGATGCTCAATGCAGGAGCTGCCAAGCTGTGGTGACTTGGAAGCGGTGGTTCCCAGGTGACATAACTGGAACTAGAGAGGAGGGAGCCAGATTCTGGGGTGTGTTACCCAAGAACTGCCTTCCCACAATCCGGGACCCCTCAGGGGATGCTGGAAAGCCAGTTTTGGCCCGATCCCCCTAGGCCAGGCTGAGGAATCCCACAGTGCACGAATCTGTGTACTGGGCCTCTAGTGAGAGAATAAATTTCCTTATGATTTAAAACCATGTTGAGTTTGGTTTCTGTTACTTAATGCTAAACAAAATAATTGATAGAAATCTGCAATCTAAGTATGTGTAAGTAAATGGTATAGATGCAGGGCCAAAGGTAAAGCAAGACAAAAAGGTGCAGTGATTGCTCTCAAGTATGATTTAGTTTCATATAAAAGATACCTCGTGCAGAAAAACAGCTGTGATCAAGGGAAAACTGGTGTTAATTTGGAATAGGAAAAGTTATTTTTTGTGAGTAAAAAATTAGGAAGTCTTCCTAGAAGGGGCAATATTTCAGAAGTTTGTTGTAATAGGTAGATTTGGAGGCAAAAGTATGAGTAAGGATATTATAGAAGAGGAATTGTATAGAAAAAGGTGAAGAGGTGTGGAAGGGCAGGGAGTTTCCATGAAAATGGCAAAAGCCTGGCACTGTGTGTGGTATTATCTTAATATATAAAAACCCTGGATCTGACACATCCACAATGACCAGAGGCTCGACCTAATGCCCAGGCTGCATGCGCAGCAGGCTCTGGTGGGTGGGGACTTGTGGAAGTGGAGAGGGGGACGGGGAGCGGGACCAGAACTTACATTCACTCACAACTGCACACACACACAGACACACACAGCGCCCACCAGCTCACAGCATTTTCTCCCTTTCTTTCCTTCCCTCCAGCTTGCAGTTAGGAACCAGTGGTCCCAGATTGTGAGAGGGATGTCCGACTGCCGGTTTAGGCCCCATGGGGGGCCTACATGGGGGTAGTATACCCCATACTACATGGGGCCTAAACCAGCAGTCAGACATCCCTCAAGGGGTCTCAGATTGGAGAGGGTGCAGGATGGGCTGAGGGGAACCCCCTCCCCATGCACAAATTTCACACACTGGGCCACGAGTAGGACATATTATACTAAAGTAGGTAGAGTCAGGCTGCCTTGCTGATCAATACATGAATCTCTGTGGGAAAGCCTCCTAATTGTTTAGCATTTTTTTGTTGTTGTTGTTAATTCTCACCCAAGGATATTTTTCCATTGATTTTTAGAGAGAATGGAAGGGAGAGTGGAAGGGATATTTTTCCATTGATTAAAGAGAGAGAAACATGGATGTGAGAGAGACACAACG
>NW_006288013.1:399449-408829 GCF_000327345.1 Myotis davidii | reverse complement strand
TACATGGGGCCTAAGCCAGCAGTCAGACATCCCTCAAGGGGTCTCAGATTGGAGAGGGTGCAGGATGGGCTGAGGGGAACCCCCTCCCCATGCACAAATTTCACACACTGGGCCACGAGTAGGACATATTATACTAAAGTAGGTAGAGTCAGGCTGCCTTGCTGATCAATACATGAATCTCTGTGGGAAAGCCTCCTAATTGTTTAGCATTTTTTTTGTTGTTGTTGTTAATTCTCACCCAAGGATATTTTTCCATTGATTTTTAGAGAGAATGGAAGGGAGAGTGGAAGGGATATTTTTCCATTGATTAAAGAGAGAGAAACATGGATGTGAGAGAGACACATCGATTGGTTGCCTCTAGCATGTGTCCTGACCAGGGCCAGGGACCAATCCTGTAATCAAAGAATATGTCCTTGGCTGGATTTGAACCCAGGATGCTTCAGTCCCCAAGCTGATGCTCTATTCACTGAGCCAAACTGGCAAGGTCTGTTTAGCATTTTATGGTATTAAAATATGTTTACAAGTATGCTTTGTTTGTTTTGTTTTACTTGCAATATTGCTATAATGTAGGAACATTAAACCTGGGTGGGTAACAAGGCAGGGCCACAAAATAATAAATGGCAAAGCTCACATTTGAACCCACACATCTCCTGGCTCCTGACCTGACTGTTCTGTGGTCACAAAATGTGCCATGTCCCAAGAATAATCTTATTTCTCTGGGAACCAGGGACAATCTTGCTCAATGCTCACTTTAAAAAGTGTCCTGGTGTAGGTGACAAATTTTTTTATCACCTTACACTCCCTGCAGACATAACTTTTGCGACTTCCTTCTAGTTTTAGGAGGAGTGGTAGGGAGGTCAGACGGGCCAAAGCCACAGGCCTCAAACCCTAGGAAGCAGTTCCCAGCCACTTCCTGCTCAACCAGGAGCAAGGGAAAGTTTGCACATCAGGCTGTGAAAATGATTTCACCTTTGTAGTCCAAGGTCAATGCCAGTAGTTAGTAAAGCTTTTTGAGAAAGGGATTAACCTGATTCAAATTCTACAACCTCTTTTAAGTTGTTCAGGGAAAATAAGAGCATGTTTACAAATGGTGTGTGCATATGTGTGTGTGGTGCGTGGAGAGAGAGATAGAGAGTGAGAGAGATGTTTAAAGCAAATATGTCAAGATAGGAATGATGGGTGAAACTAGAGTTTTAGAAAAGTACTATGTTTTCAACATGTTTTTGTAGATTTGAAAACTTTTAGAATGCAAAAGAAAAAATAAACAACTAAAAATGAAATGTGGATAAAATGCTTGGGTTTAGCAAAGAAGTCAATGGGGCTCAGTGGGGCTCACCAACCCAATGTGGACAACTACTGGTAGAAGTTAATGAGCTGTCCTTTGTATGCACAGCCTGGTGGACATGCATGCCAAACACATAACGTATTTACCTCCCAAGAGCTACACTAGAAATGCTAGTTTCTTTTTTTTAAATATATTTTTATTGATTTCTGAGAGGAAGGAAGAGATAGAAATATCAATGATGAAGAGAATCACTGATTGGCTGTCTCTTGCATGCCCCCCATTGGGGATCGAGCCTACAACTCAGGCATGTGCCCTGGCCAGAAATCAAACCATGACCTCCTCCTGGCTACTGAGCCACAGCAGCCTGCAAAGGGTAGTTCCTTTTGAGTTTTTGACTATTCCCTTTGACATCAGCCGGCCTTTCTAAAGCCTTGTGGGCAGTAAGCTCCATGTTGGAGGCTTGAATCCAATTCTCCACTTCCTCCCACTGCAGCCCTTAACATACATAATACTGGAATTCATTATGTCTGACTCCAAAGCCCATTGCACACCAATGGATTAGATTTTCTAATAAGTATATACTGGCCAGAATTATGTCTAAGCTTGAGTAAACACTTGGGAAAAAATGGTAAGGGATGGACCGAGTACAACAGTGCTGGTATTTGGAAAATCTGGGAGGGAATTTATGTTAGTCTTGCTTCTAGAGCCAAGTGAGTAGAGATACCTAATCACGGCTAGCATGACATCCCAGAATAGAATAAACACCCAGCGGGCTGACTGGGGAGTTAGTAGCATGGGACTATCTAAACATTATGGCAAAGGAGAGAAAGGATGCACTGTGAAGGTCGTGGTGACAAAGGCAAGGCTGGGTAACAATGTCTGGTGTGATTAATCCAAACTATGTTCTTGACTCTTATCAGCACATCTCCCACTTGTAGTGCAAGGGCCACTCAGTTGACACATTGTCAACTTATTTGGGATGCTTTCACTGATAGCAGAGAAATGCAGAGAAGAGGAGAGTGTGGGGGCTATCGGAAAGGACATCGGTGTACAGTCTGGGCCTAAGAAGGTACCCTGGGATTCAGTGACAGAGAAGACACTGTGGGAGGTATGACAAGAAAGATACTCAAAGTGTGAAATCCAGACCAGCAGCTTCAGCATCACCTGGGCACATGTTAGAAATGCATATTCTCAGGCCCTGGACCAAGACCTATTGAATCAAAAACTCCGAGAGTGGGGCCCAGCCATCTGTATTTCAACAAACCCTCCAGGCAATTCTCATGCAACCCAAAGAAAGAGAGAACCACAGGCTACCTTCAGCTTCTCCTAACTTGCTCACTCTCCCCTCTGTCACCAATACCCAATATCCACTTTGCCCTCTCCATTAAAGTGCTGTAACAGCTTATTTCATCCCATTTCCAAATTAAAGGCTTTGTCTCCATGCCCCACACTGTAACCAGAGTTACATTTCAAAAGCACAATTCATCTCACCAGTTCCTTGCTTAAACCCTTCATTGAAAAGAATTTTCTGTGAAGATGTTCCATAACATTCAGATAGATGTTGGCCGGAGGTCCAGTGGCACAATCGGTTAGCGCGCGATACTTATAAGATTCAGATAGATGTTGAGATAACAAAAATAAATATTTTTATTTTTTAAATACTTTTGGAAAATAGTGGAATGAAATGAAGGTAAACAGATTCCTTCCTTTTCAGCAGCTTTAATAAGCTGGTGTGCAACATGGACTTTCAAAACATATTTTCAAATGTATTTGCCTTTGGAATCTGTTTTAGAGAGGCCCATCTTGTAGGAATTGGGAATTGTCATCCAAAGGCATGAAGGCCAGGCCACTGAAGTCTCACCCCCTACTGGCATTGCCAAGATCCTCCCACCATCTTGATGCTTCAACTACCATCCCCCTGCCAGGGTCCTAATCCTGCATCCACCCCCAGACACATCATTGCTTCTCAGCATTCCTAAGAACACCAGTCATTGAAATGTCCTTGAATATGTTTGAAATGTCCTTCATTGTCTCCATATATTGAAACTCTCCCCTTGAAAGATTAAGCCAAGTCATTTCTTTCCTTAAAACTTCCTAGATCCATTCCCGATAGTTCAAAGCACTTTTTTTTAGCTCCCTCATTTACCCTCATATTTATGTGTGTATCTTTACCAAAGAACTACCACCTTACAGGAGTTAGGTGTCACTAACATGATTGCTTCTATGTCTGGGCTGGGATTCTTGAAGCTGAGGAATGTGTATTATCTATCTATCTATCTATCTATCTATCTATCTATCTATCTATCTCTATCTATCCATTCATAATAATTGGTATACACCATACTCACAACAAACATTTTAAATAAAAAAAAAGTGATGCACATGTCAATCTAGCAAAAATCTATTTGTATTAAACATTCCATTTAGGGTAGAGCTACACACATGTTCAAAGTTATTAGACCAACACTTTAAGCAAGTAGTAAGGAACAAAGGTTTTCATGTGTTTAAAGTACATCACTCATCCTTCCTCTAACTCTCCTATCTCAAATCTGAACTGTTCACATAGGAGCATGCTCACTTTAGATGTTATACTCCCCGAGGATAAGAACCCTGGCTCACTCATGCTTGCACCTCAATGTCCATCACTGTGTCTGAGACAAGCAGGCATTCATATAATGCTGTCATTTGGTCCTCCAACCTTAATCTGATTTTCCTTTCTAAACTAAGCTTATAAATCACCTTGTCCAGAATTTCTTTTGCTATCACAGTCCAAATTCTCACTTTCTGAAGACATTTTACATAGACTAACCTCTTTTTTATCTAGGTTTAAATTCTACCTTTGCAATCTGATAATATAGGAAGATACTGGTAACAACTACTATGAACTAAATACTGTGTCTCCAAATAAAGAGATAAAAGAATAAATACATACATGCATGCATACATATATACATATATCAATACTGTGTCTCCCCCAAATCTATATGTTGATGCCCTAAGCGCCATAACCTCTTTTTTATCTAGGTTTAAATTCTACCTTTGCAATCTGATAATATAGGAAGATACTGGTAACAACTACTATGAACTAAATACTGTGTCTCCAAATAAAGAGATAAAAGAATAAATACATACATACATGCATACATATATACATATATCAATACTGTGTCTCCCCCAAATCTATATGTTGATGCCCCAAGCCACAGTGTGATGGTATCTGGAGATGGGGCCTTTGGGAGGTAATTGGGTTTAGATGATGTCATGAGAGTGAAGCTCTTTTTATAAAAATGAGGAGGAAACTCTCTCTCTCTCTCTCTCTCTCTCTCTCTCTCTCTCTCTCTCTCCCAAGAAATGCCCAGATAAAGGCATCACCAGAAAGATGAGCCTTTAAACAACCTCATCATGATGGCACTCTGATCTTAAACTCCCAGCCCCCAGATGTATGTGAAATAAATGTTCATTGTTGACATCACCCAGTCTGTGGTAATTTGTCATAGCAGCCCAAAGTCAGACTAGAATGGACATTGATGTGCACATCTCATCTAACCAAGTAATCAGAAAGGCCATCCTGAAGCTCTACTGGGTAGCTCACTAAATATAATTCAATATTTAAAGATTAGGAAATGGCAAATAAATAGGTGGGATTACTAAGTAGCATACAATTATTTAATGTGTCATTCCTGTAAAAATGCATGCAAAAATATATTCTCTGATCTAGACTATAAATAAAAAGGAGACTCTTTTTTTTTCTACTCCTGATAGTTTGTGCCATATTCTGGATTGTAAGCATTCATCAAACATTTTTAAGTCTCCACTCTGCCCCAGGCCCTATGCTGAATCAACTGTGACTGCTTGCTTTTTAGAACCAGTTGAATTGCAATAACTATACTGAATGTTACTAACCTCTCCCTATGCCTTTTCTTATTCATGAAAATAGCCTGAAAACTCATTCAGAAGATAGTCTAACTTCTACCCATAACCCCTGTTAAAAATATGCTACTATCCTAAAGCTTTTTCTTACGTTAAAGCCATGCTCAATCTATTCTTGCCTTATTCCATAACTGCCTTTTATTTTTACTTAAGTACATATTTCAGTACCTCTTTATGTATCACTGCCTGTTTTACTTGTTGCTTTGGATGCCCCATTGCTTTGGACCAGTAGCACCCAGGCAGGAATAAACCAGTGGTGCCCTATTCATCTACACAGGGCATCTCTCACTTTCTCTGGGGGTGCTTCCCTAATGCCCATGGCAATCACACATACATGCCCTGGAAGCATGTGTGAATTATCAGGACATGGGTGACCCTGAACCAGTGGCAAAATAGTGGTTCGAGGCTGGAGGCTCCCTCCTTCTGCCTCTCAGGTCTATAATTCTGAGACCTGATTTACATCACTTCTCCGAGGGGCATGTCAGATTTGAGCTTCACTTGCTCACAGGGCAACCAGCTTAATACCCACTCATATTAGCTTTTGTTCCCTCTATTTCATTCTTCCTAGTACTCTACCCCTATTCTCTGTGTCACTTCATAAAATGAGCTACCTGCAGACAAACTCTCTCAGAGGAGCATCCAGACCCAAACTCATCCATCCCACCCACCAGGCTATAAGCTCCTAGGAGGAAAAAGTCACATTTCCTTAATTTATACATCCTCATCTCTGAGAAGCAGTACTGACCAATTGAAGATATTGAACAGGTCCTGTGAGGTCTATTAGGTCATAGACAGCATTTTTAATTCATTTGTTTATTTAATAAATATTTATGTGTGTGTATTCCACACAGCAAACACTGGCCTGGTGGCTACAGGCAGAAATAACAAAGTTCTAGCCCTTGTGAAGACTGCATTCTAGCAATAGAAGAAAACATATGAATGTGCAGTAAATGCAATGGTGAAAACACTGTGGAGAAAATTAATCAGGAAGGGAGCAGCCAGTGAAGGGGGCCGGTGTGATTTTATATGGGATGATTACAGAAGGCCACACTGAGAGGTTTTATTAGAGATCTGAAGCCAAGGAAGGCATAGGTGGCATAGAGAGCAGGGAACTCAGAGCCCTGAGGCAGACGTAGCCCAAGGAGACCAGTGTGGCTGAGGCAGCAGAACAGGAAGAGATGATGAGGAGACAGTATGTGACAAGTGCCAGAGCACAGGGACTCAAGCTGTTGTGAGACATTTGGCTTTTAATCTAAGTGAATGAGCAGTCAATGGAGAAATTTGGACAGAGGATTGCCATAATCAAATATATACTTTAAATAATTATTTTGTGTTTAGAATAGACAGAAGGAGGGAAGGTGGGAAGCAGAGAGCCAGGGTAAGAGATCAAGGCAAAGATGATAGTGGCTTTGTCCAGAGTAGTATAGGTAAAGTGGGCAAGGAATGGATGTATTTTTGTAGATAGAAACATTATGTTGGCTAATGCATTGGATACAGAGTATGAGAGAAAGAGAAGAATGAAGGATAACTCCATAGATTTGCTTGAACTACTGAAAAACCAGAGTTGAATTTTCTAAGAGGTGATAGACTGTGGAATGAGACAGATTATGAAGTGGTGGGAATAAGAACTTCACTGTTAGAACTTTTAATTTTGAGATGCCTGACAGCCAGCCAAGTGGTGATGTCAAATAAGCAGTTGGGTGCACAAGACTGGAGGTCAGAGGACAGAGCTGACCTAGGTTTGCAGAGGTAATATTTAAAACCACAAAACTGGATGGTATCCATTAGGAGTAACCTTGGATAGAAAGTAGAAAAAATCTGAGAAATGAGTCCAAAAACACTCTAACTTTCAGAGATCTAGGGGATGTTGATGAGCCAGCAAAGAGGGAAGTGAGTGAAGAGGAAATACAATGGTGTCCTAAAAAGAAAAGTGCAGGAAATTTTCCAAGAAACAGAGAGTAAAGAGCTGTGTCAAATGCTGCTGAAGAATCAAGTGAGGTGAGGACCAGAATCGACCTCTGGGTTTATCAACATTGTGATTATAGCAACTCAGATAGGACTTATTTTGATGGAGAGGTGGAAATAGACATCCCGTTAATACTGGTCAAGATAGAATGAGGAAATGGAAATAGCTTACCACATCAGAATCATCTCTTTTTCCTTAGAGTTATGATACATTGTATGTAATAAATTATATGGATTATGAGTTATGTGTGACCCAAAAATTAATCTTTAAGACAAAGAGCTCATCTCTAAGATAACACTGCTCCCTCCCTCATATTCTGAACTGTAAAGCAATCAGGAACTTAAAAACAATATTTTTCTCACCACCTCAAAATTATCCATTTGGTGAACAGTATATATTTAACACTAACCAATAATGAAAAAACTATTTGTATTTCCTCATCTATAAAATGAGGAAACTTGAGACACTAAGAGCTTAAGTAAGTTGCCTAAGGTAACATACTCAATAAGTATCAAGGGGAAACATTTGAGTGAATTTGTGGTTTTCATTCCTTGACCCCTTGGGCTGCATTTTTATCTTTACCAGCCTTCTTCTAATAGCAGGTTCAGGAGTAGGGTAGATTTTATTAGAGACAGGGGATTTTCTGAGCAGATTCCTACAGAGATGAAAATCTTGGCTATTGTTGTAAAATAAAAAATACAGCACGTGTTCCTGCATCTGCCTTCTCCTGGGTTTCCTGTGGGTTGGAAAATAATTTCTTTTCTTAGCCTTTCATCTGTACCTTTCTTTTAAAAGCTGGAAAATAAAGCTTTGTTTAAGTAGAAAAAAAAGTTGTAGCTCTTTTATAAAGAATCTATGTGTATGCATAATGTTTCATGGTAAAGTAAATAAAGCTGCAAAAAAGAGAGAGAGAGAGAGAATGAAGAGAATATTCAGGGAGTGAAGACATCTTGTCTTTTGAATTTGAATTCAACATTTTCTGCCCCAGGAGATAAGTTTTCTGTCCTTTCCATTCACTATTATTAAACAATGTACTGTATATTTTTACCTTTTTACCAACTCTATATCATCAAGTGATAATCTTATCTAATAAAGAGGGAATATGCTAATTGACCCTCACACCATCACAAAGATGGCGACACCCACAGCCAACAAGGATGGAATATGCTAATTGACTGCCCCACCCTCAAATATGGAGGTGACCACACCCAATAAGGAGGAAATATGCTAATTGACTGCCACCCCCTCAAAGATGGCAGTGCCCACAGTCACAAGATGGCCGGCAGGGGAGGGCAGTTGTGGGCGATCAGGCCAGCACAGGAGGGCAGTTGTGGGCAACCAGGACAGCAGGGAGGGTAGTTGGGGCTGACCAGGCCAGCAGGGGTGTAATCACAAGATGGCTGGCAGGGGAGGGGAGTTAGGAGTGACTGGGCCAGCAAGGAGGGCATTTGGGAGTGACCGGGCCAGCAGGGTGAGCAGTTGGGGATGACCAAGCCCGCAGGAGAAGGCAGTTGGGAGCAATCGGGCCAGCAGGGGAGGGCAGTTGAGGGCAGTTGGGCCAGCAGGGGAGCAGTTAGGCATTGATCAGGCCAGCAGAGGTGTGGTTAGGGGGTGATCAGGCTGGCAGGCAAAGCGGTTATGGGCAATCAGGCAGACAGGCAGGGGAGCAGTTGAGAGCCAGCATTCCCAGATTGTGAGAGGGATGTCCAACAGGGATTGTGCCTAAACTGGCAGTTGGACATCCCCCAAGGGGTCCCAGATTAGAAAGGGTGCAGCTTGAGCTGAGGGACAACCTCCACCCCCACCCCAGTGCACAAATTTCATGCACCGAGTTTCTAGTACATAATAAAATTGACATTATCTCAGACATGTCTTGGTCACATAGGATGGGATAAAACCTGGATTTAAGTGCCAATTCAACCCTTGATCCTTTTTCATAGTGTCATTTCCTTGCCTATTATAATAAGCTGCAAATTCAAATTCCACAAAGTCAAATTAGAATCAAGAAGACAGTCTGTACTTATCACTCAACCCCATTAACTTTACTACCATTCTCTTCTTTTAAGCCACTATAAGAACCTCTGAATTATTTTCCCCACATCCACTTCTGTCCTTCAATCCATTTTCAACATTGTAGCCCAAGTGACTTTATAAAACACAAAACATGATCATGTCATTATTCTGATTTAAATATTTTAA
>NW_006288013.1:372667-399287 GCF_000327345.1 Myotis davidii | reverse complement strand
TGCTTATATTTCTGTTCCTAACTACCTCAATTGCTAATCATATACTATTCTCTTCATCTTCTCTGTCTTTAAAGATTCATAAAGACTAGCCATGTTACTTTGTTCCATCTGCCTGGAAGGCTCCTGGACCCATTTTTTATCCATGAATAAATTGCCACTCATCTCTTAGAGCTCAATTCGAATCCACGGCCATAGGTAATATTATTTTATGCCCCCACAGTTATATCCAGGGTAGGTTCATTTCTCCTGTCATGCGTTCTCACAGACCTTACACTTCTTTGTAGGCCCTATTAAAACTGAAATTACATATGTGTTATTTGATAATTTATCTGAGGGCTGTTATCCTGATAGAAAGACATCTTCACACATTAAAAACTGTCATTCTCTGTCACCATGCCGGGTACTCAGTCAGCATTCAATAAGCAGTTGTTGAATAAATTAATTCAAGACTTTCATTTTACATATGTTTGCAATGGGAAGTGACCGCTGCCTTTCCACCTGGTGCATGGACATACCACATACTTTTTGAGGTACATGCTCAGCTCACAAGGTCACCTCCTTCTATTCTGAAAAATATTCCGTCTTTCCTTTTAACAAAATAGGTTTCACAGAAGTACATTCTCAGTAGTCATTTCTATACTCAGATCACAGCTGGGTGGATCCAAAACTGGTCCAATCAAGAGTTTGGAATTGATCCTGCAAGATGCCTGTTCATTCTAGACTTACGTTTGAATGGAACGGATATATGGGGGGAAAACAAGTAACAACAACAGCCGCAACAAAAGCCAAAACTAAAATTAGAGAGGCAGAGGGTGGACATTTTCCAGATTTTAGCAAATGGCAGAAAAAGTTGATATGCCGAAAACCAAAACAATGGTACAGATATGCAGAGAAAAGCTGAGGCAGAGAAAAAATATTCCTGGGTTTCTTATAGTTTTTCCTGGGTCTGCTTCCTTTGTGTAACTTGGCTACATGCCTGCCCTTGAGCTGGTTCCACAAGAAAGCTCCATATTCTTTATAAATTCCCCCTTCCCTGCATAAGGAAGCTCCTCTGTGTCTATTGCTTGAAATGAAATGACTCTTATAAAAAAAATTAAGTGCTGATAGAACATAGTAGGTACTCTATAAATAACAATCAAAGTATGATCACTTCAAATGCCACTTGTACTGGTTGACACTTACTGGATATCTCCTATTTGACTGGTATATAACTTTTTAACATAATATCTAAATTTTTTGCAAAATCCCTATAAAATGGACTGATAGATCCTTTTCATATTTAGTTAGAATATTTTCTATAAGTACCTAAGTTCTTTTCCATAGGTAAGCATGGCCATAGGAGAGGGTCTGCCATTATTTTTTATCGTTGGCACCCTGAACGGCTCCTAATATATTAACATGCATGAAGCTCATGTTTGTTAGGTGAATGACTGAATGGCCTTGTGTACATTTTTAAATCTCTCTGAGCCATCATTTTCATACTTTTAAGTATGGATATTCATACCTGTCACTCAAAATTGGAATAAAAATCAAATGATGGATATGAAAATCATCTGAAAACATTGCAATTAAGTATCAATTGGTATTAGCACTCTTATTACTTTTGCAGGGGAGACAGCATCAAGCTCATCTTACTAATGAGAACCCCTGAGCTAGAGAGGTCAAATGGCATGTCCAAAGTTAACAAGTGTTACATATTAAACAGACCATTAAAGAAAATAAAAACCTTTCTATCCTCCAAATTTAAACACATCAAGATATCAAGTATGGTCAAAATAGACCTGAAGATAAATGTACTTTGAAAAAGGGAAAAAAATGTATGTTAGTAAAAGTAGAAAGTGCTAAGTCTATGATATTGGGATAAGCAGATTCAAAAAAAATGGGAGAGAATCCAACATAATGGAATAAGGAGGTGGAATTCAACCAATAATGCCACAACTAGATGCCTCCTTATAGGATACTACCACATTGCAATATTATCACAAGAAAAACAAATGTTATCTAGGTAGGTCCACCTTGAGGAAATTCTTGGGGGGGAAGGTGGATTTTATGCACAATACAAATTGTGCTATGATAAAGAGGGGGTGGACTTGAATTGTTGAGCCTGTGTTCTGGGAAACATTCTGGCTCCAAGGACCTATTCATTGGTCCACTAGTGTGTTTTAAGTCAGTGTAAATAAATTATTTGATAAGTGGCCTCAGCACTTTTACCTGGTGGCCATCTCTTCTTGAATATAAAAATACTATATCAAATTTAACATGACAGCCAAAACCGGTTTGGCTCAGTGGATAGAGCGTCGGCCTGCGGACTGAAAGGTCCCGGGTTCGATTCCGGTCAAGGGCATGTACCTGGGTTGCGGGCATATCCCCAGTGGGAGATGTGCAGGAGGCAGCTGATCGATGTTTCTCTCTCATTGATGTTTCTAGCTCTCTATCTCTCCCCCTTCCTCTCTGTAAAAAATCAATAAAATATAAAAAAAAAAATTAACATGACAAATATATATTTCTGGTCATCCCTACCCCCACCAAAAATAAAAACAAAACACTCTACCCCCCTATAATCTTTCCCATGCTAGTAAGTGATATCCATACCTTTCTAGTTACTAAGGCCAAAGTTTTCCTTAATGTTTCTAATATTAATTCAATCTATCAGAAAATTCTACCAGCTTAATCTTTCAAATGTGACCACTTCCAAATAATCTACTGTTACCACCCTGGTCCAAGCCACCATCATCTTTTGGCTGAGGGCAATAGCCCTGGCCTGCCTGGTCTTCTCACATCTTCCCTTGCCTCTCTTTAGTTTACTTAATGCATAGCAGCCAGATTGAGCTTAAAACGTTTAGAGAAACCTCCTTCCCGAACAGTTTTTTTTTTTTAAATCTCATTTAGAGAAAATGTCGAAATTCTTATAGTGGCTTATAAGACACTACTCAATCTCCATACATGACCTACATATGTACAGTGGGATTACTAATATATTCAAGGTCCCTATTTATTGACTTGAAAGGATATCTTTAATATAGATGTTTTTATTTAAGAAATAACACATTACAGCCTAACCAGTTTGGCTCAGTGGATAGAGTGTCAGCCTACAGAATGCAGGGTCCTGGGTTTGATTCAGGTCAAGGGCACATACCTTGGTTGCAGGCGTAGGCTTGATCCCCAGCCCTGGTTGGGGCATGTGCAGGAGGCAACCAATTGTTGTGTCTCTCTCACATCAATGGTTTTCTCTGTCTCACCCCCTTCCTTCTACTCTCTCTAAAAATCAATGGAAAAAAAAAAAACCTCAGGTAAGGATTAAAAAAAGAAAAAGAAAAAGAAATAACAGATTACAACAACATTATGGGGTTGTTCATAAAGTTGTTTTAACTGGGATTGGGGCTCAATAGTTCTATGTATGTATACTGGAATTAAACAATTGAGCAAATGGATGAGAAAAAGCACATGTTAAGAAGAATCAGCCCCTTTTTTCTTACAGAAAAGTGTATGGGCATCCGTGGTGCTTATTGGTCTTATATAACATTCCCCAGCTTTAATCTTTTTTTTCTTTCCATTAGAACAGCTTCTAACAGTCTGAGGGAGCTAATCAAAGTAATTGTTGAATCTTGATAACCAGAACTTCACATGCCAACCATTTTCTCCCAAACTGAGTTATTTAGAGTCCAATGAAGCTGGCAATAAATATATAAAGTTAAGTAATTTGGGGAGATTGGTGAATTCTCAGAAAATATCTTTCACTGAGAAGCATGAAATTGCATGTACTCCAGTGGAATGAAATTAAATCAATCAGCAGCTCAGCAGCTCCAGGCTTTCAGATCAGCAGGAGTTCAGAGTCCCTCCCTGGGAAGGAGCTGAGGTTTGGTGGAAGAGTGCCTGACACTGGAATGCAAAACGACGGAGACCTTATGCTTCGGGAGATCCAGCCTTAAGAGCTGATGAGAGGTGTGGACAGAAGAATATAAGTTTGAAAGAGGAAAGGTGGGAAAGCCAGAGTGATTGCCCTAATATCCCACTATCTATCTTATACTTACCTCCCTGCCAGAATGGTTCAAAGGTTCCTCATTTCATTGGCAATAAAGCCCAAATTTGTTCTGGTGGAATGTAATTTTCTTGAGCATCTCACTCATGCTTACCTCCCTTTTGAGCCTATTTGTATCACATCTCCTGTGATATCCATCAGCCTTATTAGCCAGATAATTTCTGAAGGACCCAGCTCTCTTAGACTTCTGCCAGAACACTCAGAATGCCTGGCCCCTGCCTTATCACATGAAAAACTCTGCAATTTTACTTCCTCAAGAGAAATCTCCCCAATGCTTTCATTTTAAAATAGGTGCCTGGGCCTATGCCCCTCCCCCCCACACACACACACCAGATCTATCATGGGACACACCATATCAAATCTGGTCTCTACATATGTGTATACCTTTTGTAAATAAAGACTCTACCCTCTATCAGGGCATTCTGAGACTTGAATAGAACCCAGCACTTAGTAGGTGCTCAAACAATGCCCGTGAAATGATCAATGGACAAACGAAAGTGGCCGTTTATAGATAAACATTAAAATTTGAGATGAGGCCCTAACCAGTTTGGCTCAGTGGATAAAGCATCTGTTTGTGGACCAAAGGGTCCCAGGTTCAATTCTGGTCAAAGGCATGCACATTGGTTGTGGGCACATCCCCAGTAGGGGGTGTGCAGGAGGCAGATGATCAATGTTTCTAACTGTCTATCCCTCTCCCTTCCTCTCTGTAAAAAAATCAATAAAATATGTTTTAAAAAATTGGAGATGGGCTACATTTAAGAAACTTTGCTGAAAGGCATCTACAAGGCACCAGATACAGCAGCCTGAAATGAATGCAAAACATAACTCAAAAGGAAGACCAAGAGTGGTTTCTAAAATGAACCTATTACAAATGCCAGCTTTTTAAACACTTTTCATATGATTTTCAAAAAAATAAAATAAAATAAATTCCCAATGAATCAAGAAAGAAATGGAGGCAGAGAACACTCACAAACCGAAGTCTGTTCAAGTCTCCCATAATCAGGTGGTTATCTGTCTATAAGAATGTCTCTCAGAGTGTGTCAGTAATTAGGGAGCCACTGGAAATTACCAACCAACAAAGTCTGTGACCATTCCAAGGGCAATGGAATCACAGGCAGAGATACCACAGGTTTATTAAGGACAAATCATTCCCAAACATTTTGATAGCTTTTTTGATAGTGGCTGTCCAATACTTGCCACACTTGCTCCATTGGCTCTACATTGCCTTCTAAATCAATTTTAAATGCCTTTTGAGTTGACCTTCAAGTCTCCCTGATACACAGTTTAGTGTTTTTTTCTTTTCTCTCCTTTTCCCAAAATTCTTCCCTGTTGGTTCTTTCTCTTCTCTGCTACGTCTCCTGGCTCTTTGTCTTTAATCACCTGCTCTGACACTGTATTCTCATGTAACTGTGACTTTACACATGCTACTTACTCTATCAGACAGAAGCCTGTCGCCTCTCTAGGCCACCTAGTGAAGTTCTATACATATGCCCAAGCCTATCACTGATGCACCTTCTTCAGGAACCAATACTGTCCCAATGTTAGAGTTAAATCTCTCACTCGTCCATATTCTCCCATACATGTATATGTTGCTAAATTATACTGTTATTTATTTTTATCTATATCTTTGTCCTATTAAGCTGTGAACACAGATATTTGGATGAGAATGCCACTGTGGCAGGGATTTTTGTCTATTGCATTCACTAGAGTTGCCCAAGTACTGAGAATACATACCACTAACACACACACACACACACACACAAACACACACACACCCTTTGGTGTTGCCATTCTAATAGGTATATGCTAATATCTCATTATGGTTTAATGTGCATTTTCCTAATGACTAATGATTTCTTAAAATATGTTTTTATTGATTTCAGAGAGGAAGGGGCAGTGAAAGAGAGATAAAAACATCAATGATGAGAGAGAATCATTGATTGGCTGCCTCCTGCACTCCACCTACTAGGGATCGAGCCCGCAACCTGGGCATGTGCCCTAACTATGAATCGAACTTTGACCTCCTGGTTCATGGATCAACATTCAACCACTGTGCAACACTGGCTGGGCATGACTAATGATTTTTAACATCTTTTTATGTACTTATTTGCCATCTGCCTGACTTCTTCAATGAAATATTCCTTCATGTATTTTGCCCATTTTTTATTTGGATCAATTGTTTTATAATTATTATTACTTGTTTGACACTTTTCAAGTGTACATGGAGGCTTTATACATGCTTGTTCTTAGTTGCTATCCAAGAGCTCCCTATGGTCAATTGTATTATTCCCATTATAAGGATTTTGATAACAGGTGAAGTGATAGGGATAGTTAATGGCCACTAGAATATAAACTCCATGAAGAAATGGACTTTGAATGTTTAGTATCTCCATTATATAAAATGCTACCCAGAATGTAGTAAACACCAATAAATAATTATTGAATAAAAGAACAACATAATAAAATTATTCTGAAACAATATTTAGCATTTCAGGAGCACAAAGATCTGTCTTTGCCTGTTATTTGGCATCATTACGCTTTCTCATTATGCAGTTTCCTCCTAGTAATCTGCATATTACTAAGGGATTCCTTTATCCAAATGGAATGTCTATAATTTCTAATTTGCTTTAATAAATTTTGCCCTTTAACAGATGCATGACAACTGTACTGTGTTGTGATTCCAATTATGTATAAGACAGATGCCTGCCCTTTCCCATAAAGCTCATGGGTTTGTGAACTTTCACTATAAATTACATTTCTGATTCATAAGTAGACGTTTTTACTAAGTGTGTGTGTGTGTGTGTGTGTGTGTGTGTTTAAATCACTCAGTGAATTACACACTATTTAGACTTCTACATAGAAAGATGGATACATATTCAAATATATTTAACACAATTTTATAACTCTGTAATGTTGTGATCATGAAACAAAAGAGCAAACAATGATAATAAAGCTTGGATTTTGTCATCTAGCTATGACTGCCAAACATAAGCCATTTATTACCCAGGAAGCTAATTCTTTAAAATGAAGCTCTGTGTAAAGATGATTAAAACCTATGATTAGCTAGGTTTAAAATAAATTCTGTCTCAACCACCATCATTGATTGTGTGATCTTGGGTAAGTTACTTAGCTTGTCTTTCTTTGTTAATATGAGTATTTGGAATAATGGTGATAACCATTCATATAACTAGCACACCCATGGTGCTTACTATCACCAGGCAATGTTCTAAGCCCTTGTATGTAGAAATGTGTTTAATATTAACAACAATCCTTTAAGGTAGATACTGTTCCCTCCCCAATTTACACATGCCTGCCTCATAGGTGAAATTAAATGATTAAGTATATATGGAAAAGGCTATGCAACCAGTGAGGTGCTATAGATTATCAGTTATAATAACTTTTGAGTAACATCATTTACATGGGCCATAATGATCTATAATAATGAAAGCATAATATGCTAATTAGACTGGGCATTCTTCCGGATGTCCTTCTGGACGACCTTCCGGATGAAGCTAGAGCTGCGAGGGAAGCCAGGGTCCTGGGTGCCAGAGGGAAGCCAGTGCCTGCAGCCAGGGGAAGGAAGGCCTAGTCTTGCACAGATTTCATGCATTGGGCCTCTAGTTTTTATATGAAATCATACAGAGACATGGTTTAAGTTCAGGTGCCACAACTTATTACCTTTTGACCTTTTACAATATACTTAAACTTTTCAAGTCTCAGATTTCTCATCTGTAAAATGGTCATGATATAATGCCTATTCATGAAACTATTTTGAGGATTTATGCATTCTACCTGTCATTTTGGCTTACTAATTGTTAATTATAATTACAATAGAGATGATGGAGAGGATGAATGCATTCACTAAGAAATTAGAGTGAAATATATAAAATGGTGATAGCCCATCATTAAGTTACGTGTATGATAGTGAGGCTATTTCAATGCATGGAAGTTTTGGGGTACATCTCCTACTACCCTTAACTACTAAGTGACTAAACAGCAGCCTACATTTATTTCTTCTAGCCCCAAACCTATTCAATTATGTTATATTTTATTTCCATTAGTTCCCTGAAGCCTAGCAAGGTTAAGTATGCTATTAGTGTAATATATGTGAATATGCTTAAATGTTACAATTTTAAATTCTAAGACAGCTTAAATATTCACTAGAAATGCCTGCAAATAAAGAAATTAGCTAATACCTAATGCTAATGACACTGATGATACAAGTTTATGCACAGGGAAAGATTTATTTAAGGCAAAATGTAACTTCATCTTCAATATTAAAAAGCAATGTAATAATTTATAATTAGAGGGAGAAACTAGAGATATTTAATCCATCTCCTTTTGAAGGTATTGCATGAGTATTAAAACAGAACTCCATCTTTCTATATAAACTCACACATCCTGTGTTTTGTGCCTCAATAAATGATTCCTATAAACCCAAATAGAAGTGTTTATTCCATGTTTGATCCCTACCTCTCTCTCTTGCCACGTTCCTAATGAGTCACCACCTGTCTTCTTCCCTTGGAGATGTTTATTGCTCCCCACTTCACTACTATGTTCCTCATCTTGGTCTTCATTGTTTCTCATCAAGTGTTACAATGTCACCCCTTCCAGTTCATTCATTATTCTATAACTAAAAGGCTCTTGGGTGGAAAAAGAAACTTCTCCATGATTTCTACTTCTCCTGCAACAATGCCAATAATCCATGGTCTGTCTGCCATTCGTCTGCATCTCAATCCATCTCTAAAACCTCATCCTTTGCCTCACTTCCTTCCCCATTAAAACACAATACCACAGCCACAGTAGGTGCCCATCAGAAATGCTGATGCTTCCCTTCCTCCTCTGAATCTTTGAACTTGGTCTTCATGGGCTTGGTCTAGTGTAGTGATGGCGAACCTATGACACGCGTGTCAGAGGTGACACGCGAACTCATTTTTTTTGGTTGATTTTTCTTTGTTAAATAGCATTTAAATATATAAAATAAATATCAAAAATATAAGTCTTTGTTTTACTATGGTTGCAAATATAAAAAAAAATTCTATATGTGACATGGCACCAGAGTTAAGTTAGGGTTTTTCAAAATGCTGACACGCCGAGCTCAAAAGGTTTGCCATCACTGGTCTAGGGTTCTCTTCATCTTCCTCTCTTTAGATAATCCCTACCTAATCACAAAGTGTTAGTTTAAAGATCACTCTACATCTATATGACTTTGCTTCCTTATTGCTTCCATAGCACTTCTTGTCCACCCCAAACTCAGCAATTAAATCACTAAACCATAGTTCCCTCTCTTTTCTGTATTCCTACTACACCCAGTGTTTTGAGGGCAGGGCCTGTGCCTCGTTTGTTTATCATTGCATCCACAGGACCCCTCACAGAGCAAGTCATAGATTAAAATCTCAACACAGATTTGTTTGCATTCATGAATGAACAAATTCAGAACAGAAAAGATTCATAAATAAAAAGAAAGCGGTGTAACAGGGTAGAGTGAGAAGGACTTTTAGGTGAAGTAATCAGGAAATAAATTTTTAAGGTGGTTTCATTTTAGCAAAAACCTCAAAAAAAATAGAAAAGTGAGACATGTGGGTGGGTAGCCGAGGATAGAGTCAACCAGGCAGAGGGTATTACACAGAGCTTTTGATGTTAGAAGGAACAATAAACAGGCTGGTATAACCAGAGAGCACTGAACTGAACAGAGGGGGAGATTGGTAGAAGTTAGGGTTCATCATGCAGCAATTTGTAGGTCAAGATATGAACCCGAATTTTATTCTGAGTGTACAGAAAACAATTGGAGGGTTTTAAGAAAAGAATACCAAGATAGGGCCTAATATTTATTTCTTGAATATGCATCACAGAAAAGCACATTGGAAAAACTCTTATTAGATTTCTAAGTGAATGCATTTGAAATATATGATCTTCAAGGAGACTTAGGACATAAAGTCACAGATCGTTTTATAGATAGATCATGTAATCCATGGGAGGCTGAATATTTTAGCAAAAATTATACAGCCAATACAGGGCTAATAAAGAGGAGAAGCCATGCCTTTTGACTGCCTGCCTCATCTAGTTTTATACAGATGAAGAGATACTTACATTGCTTGAGGCCATGTATATGAGCTCCTAAATGGCTACTGAAGATATGGAAAGTACCTTGAGATATCATGGAGCTTCCTTACATACTATTATATTTTTATTAGTCTTCACCCCAAAATATTTTCCCATTGATTTTTTAGAGAGACTGGAGGGGAGGGGGCGTAGGAAGAGAGAAAGAGAGAGAGACACACATTGATGTAAGAGAGATACATTGATTGGTTGCCTCCTATACCCACTTGGACCAGGGCCAGGGATCAAACCTGCAACCCAGGTATGTACCCTTGACTGTGAATCAAACCCACACCCTTCGGTGTATGGGTTCATGCTCTCACCACTGAGCAATACCAGCCAGGGCTAGCACTTTACATTTTAAAAATCGTTTATTTGCAAGCTTACAACTAGACTATGAGCATTTCCAAGGCAAGTACATAGTTTCACTCATTCATTCTGTATCTTCTAGCATGTGCCACAGAGGCTGATGTATCACAGAACATCATCGACAAAGGTCAAAGTGTACTGAATGTGTGTATCCCTGACCCCAAATTCTGCCTAAAGTAATCCAAAAAGCATTCCTTTATTTATCAAGTATTTCCAAAACCCAGTTTTCTGCAAGACATCATGAGAATACTGGCATGACCCAGATGAATATGACATGGCATCTTTCCTCCAGGGACTTGCATCTTAGCTAGAGTGACAGGCATGGGGGTGAGTCATTATTCAGCACAGTACAAGAAGGGTCAGAGTAAAACTGAATGGTTTATCAAAACAATTATAGCAATACTTCATATTTACTCTCCACTTTCTGTGTAAGTGTTGTACATGCCTTAATGTGCATATCTCATTTAATCCTCTTAGCAATCCTCTTAATACCACATAGGCCATAAAACTTTAATTTCTTTCATAGGAGAAAACTGACTCCAGAGACTCAGTAACTTCTCAAGGTCAGTCAGTTGGTCAGTGGTGAAGCTGAGAGCCAACACTGGCCTTTTGACTTCAGAGGATATACTTTCAACCACTCACATCATTTTAAGAGACTTTGGCTTATTTTTAATTCTCACAGAAAATCGATGAACCAGGTTTTATCTTATTCCCCTTTCATAAGAAAAAAAAAAAAGGCTGAAAGGGGTTCAGGAGCTTTACAAATTTACTTTCAAGCACAAAGTAGAATCAAAGTTCTACTTTATTTCCACGAGAACATATTCCCTCTCTACCCATTTTTGCATTGTTCAGAGAGCTGGAAGAACACAGTAATTCTGATTTGACTGGTGTGAAGGTGAAGGAATTCGTTAAGGAGGTGATATATCCTAAATAGGACCATCCACCCTATTTTTAAATGCCACTGAAATAGGATATTTTGCCACTATGATATGACACACTGTTTCCAGATGAATGATACTTCTGGAGACTGAAAATTGAACTTTCTGTTTAATCTCTTATATTCTGGATTGTACATGCTAATTGTTTTTGAGCAACCTTTCCCCATCATTGCCAGGCTAAACACACATTTTTACTGAGCATTTACTATATGCAATATACTATGGTAAGTTCTATATATACTTTACATTTTCTAGGGTTATTATTTACTGAGAAAATATATTTCAAGCTCTATAATACACAAATTAGACATCATCTCATATCATCTCCACAATAAGAGCTCTAAATTTAATTCCTCATTAAAAATGAGTAACTGGGGGTCAACTATGTGATGTCACTTCCCCTAGAGCAGCAGTTCTCAACCTGTGGGTTGTGACCCCCTTGGCAAATCGGTTGAGCATGCTCAGTGTTCACTCCAGCTCCATCCCAATTTATTTTCCCTCATGGGAAAGTTTTAAAAGTTAAGCCCAAAAGAATAGTTTTTAGACGGAATCTTTATCTCTAGCATTCTGGGTGAAAAGCAGCATTAAGTACATGTGACAGAGATCTGAAGGCAGAGGTGAGACAGGGCGTTTTCCTTCTCTCTTTATGGCTGTCTGTGCAGGCACATCCTGGGAACATGAAGTTGCTCTGCAGCAGCCTCCCATGACCAGCTTCCCGCGGAGCTGGGAGAAGCAAGGATAACAGTGGTTACAGAGGCTCCCTGCCCTGATTTCTCACTCCCTGGTGTGCAGATACAGATTTACTTTCTCCATCCTTTGGGTGTCTGCAACGGGGCACCAGTGGGGCAGTTTGGGGTGAGGTAGCCGAATTTCCTTATAGGTGAGTTGTATGGTTTTGGGACTTATTTCTGGAGAACTAGGTTAGACTCCATTTTTTCAACCTGTGTAATGACTCTGTAAGCCCCCGATTCCCTATATTAAGCCCACTTTTGTGCAAAATATCTAGAGCAAAATCTGTTTTCTATACTTAATCTTGAGTGTTACATTGAGTAAAGGTCCCTACTTGTTGAAACATGTTTGCCTGCGAATTCATCTTGCAATTCTCTTTGCAAGATGGAGGTGTTATCAGAATGTTATGTGATTCTCCCATACACATAAATGTAATCTCTTACATTGGACAGATCTACGGTAAGAATCCCACTATCATCGCATACATTAATTGGTGAGCAACTGACAAAATAAAAACTCTATCACCAACAATGCCTTCATGTTCTCTCTGGCTTCTCAGCACTCTTTTCACTTTAATTAAACATGGAAGAGCTCTGGCTTTTTGAGTTCATCTTATAGATCAGAAATAGGGATAGAAACTTTGACAAACCACTGCCGATCCTCATCAGAACTTATAAATATTATGATCCCCATTTTATTTGTTGTTGTTTTCAGATGAAAAAAAAGCCAGATTCAGAGAGGCAAATCTGGCTTAGTCCAAATGACCCCATGCAGCCTGGGCAGAAAACTTACCCTTTACCTTCGGAAAGCTTTGGAAATTTCACCAGCTATCCTGGGCAAAAAATTCACTTGAAATCAGAAGACCTGGTGTGAATTCAGCTCCAAGATTTCCTAGCAGTAGAATCTGGGGCAAGCCATGCACATATTCTTTACCTACGTTTCTTTATCAATTAAATGGACACATCCGTATCTGCCTTTACTACTGCATAGGATTTCTGATTGACTCTCCAGCATTTAAAGCATCTATCAGAATGTTGAAAAGATTTAAAAATATATACCTCATCTGAGAATAAATAGCGAGGCAAGGCATTTTACTTTTCTGAGACTACTTTCTCACCTAAAATCTGGGTGTGATAAGTATAGCTTTCTCACTGTGAGGATTAGACAGGGCCCTGTAATTGAGGTGGTCAGCACAGTGCTACTGCATGGTAAGTGCCTAATAATTTCAGCTTTGGATATTTTTTTAAAATAAACAATACAATCCCAAGTTTATCTGAGACACTTTATCCAAGTAGACTCTTCTACTACACTGTTCAATAGTTCGAGGGTATTTGAAAATAAAAAATAAATAAATAAACGGCTGTTAGCCTCAGATGTGCTCTGGGTACAGTTCACCTGCCAGGTAGAACTTGTACCCTGAAAGGGAGAAGTGGACCTCCCGCCAGCTGCTTCATGCTCCGGCTGGAAGGCAGTTTTCTCCCTGTCCTCTTGGCTGCTGAGACGGGCACGTGGATTTTCCGTCCTTTGGTTACTGCCAGTGACCCCGGCCAGAGGAACAGGTGCAAAGAGTGGGCCCCCAAGAGAAGGGGCTGATCAGATGTGAACCTGATCCTGGGACTTCTCCTTTCATGCCTGGCCTCCCTGGCAAGCAGGAGAATGGAGAAGAGACAACAGCCTTATGCCAGAACCCATGTCAGATATGCCGCAACTACAAATGCACCACAAGGTTACTTCGTGTTTGTCTGCCTTCTTTAAGCTAGGAGGGTTTGTGAAGTCTATATAGAGTCTTAGTAAAACCCATGCCCAAGTGGGCATGGGACAGATCCGTGAGTGGGTATTTAGGGAGAATGTTTCATTAAATAACCTAGGAACTAATCTGAGAGTCATCCATTTATTCACAATTAGAAAGTGTTTTAGAGGTAGCACTAAGCATAGGACTCATCTTTTTAATGTCAATAACTCCCATCAACCCCATTACTGACAAGTCTATTACAGCAGGCATGTCCACACACACCTTGAGTCCCAACCCTGCACAAACGCAGAAACAAGTAAGCCACAGCAGCAGCTGGCACTACAGAAATGCAATTGCCAAGGATTTTATATTTCAGGTCTGAAGCTTGAGCAATTGTAAATAGAGACATTGAGGGGTTTTTGTCATTAAGTTTATCAATATTGGTAATAAAAAATATCCAATGTAAGGCAAGATGGATACAGAAAATATCCAGATGTTTTAGAATCTGTGTAATAAGAGGAGGGCACCTGTGCTGGAACAAGGGAGTGACATTTCCCTTAGATGCTCTGGGCTATCGAACTCACCAGTTTCTTTGAGAGCGAGAGTGAGGACACAGATCGGAGCTGGTGGTGGTTATTTCTCCCCCACCCCGCAGGGGTGCATGTACACATCTAAATCAGCTGTAAAATGCATTTAGTCACATTATTACCAGGCCTTTGGAGACTTCTTACAAAGCCTTATCATAAAGCAATTTCTTCCAGATTTTATAAGAAAGCACTTGAACCAGTTCTGCCCAAAGGACAATTTAAAATTAGGTTTCCTATGCCCAGAGTATAAAACCTTGTAAGACTAATTTTAAAATGATCCATTTTCTGTCTTGGTGCTGTAAGATTAATCTTCCTAAAGTCACCTTGATCATGACACTCTATAAATAATAATAATAATAATAATAATAATAATAATAATAAAACCTTGTAAGACTAATTTTAAAATGATCCATTTTCTGTCTTGGTGCTGTAAGATTAATCTTCCTAAAGTCACCTTGATCATGACACTCTATAAATAATAATAATAATAATAATAATAATAATAATAATAATAATGCTGCAATGATTCTCTGATGTATTCTCAATTATTACTATACTCAATACCATGAGTACGTGCTCAAGGTTGAACCTTCCACTAAGAACTTATATCAAACTATATATCATGCAAACAAGAGTTATACACTCACTAAATAATTCGAGTACTGGGATTTCACTCAAAGTATTATCTCTATAGAGTTACTTTCCCCCAGTATCACCTATACAAATAATACCACTTCTTTGAGGTCCATCTCAAATGTCACTTTTTTCTGTAAGCTATTATAGATACTCCCCACCAAATAATACTTCACTTTTATGGGTTAATCTTCTTCCAGTTTGGATGGTAAAAGAGAAGAAAATAAAAATACTGTCAACTGTGTGCTAAACTTGTACTATCAGCTTTACAAATGTTACTTCGTTTGGTCTTCTCCATAAGCTTAACTGGTTTAATGATACTCTCTCCACATTCCACAGACGAGGAAATGGCCCTCAGAGACACTGCATTTGAGCAATTCTGAATGCTAACTAGTGGTAGTATGGGAACAAAACTCAGGCCTTCTAATTTCAAGTGTATAATCTTTTCTCTACTCCACATGCATTTACTAGAGGACCAATAGCTTAATCTATCTCATAGACATATTTAGTTTGATCTATATAGTCATTTCAGATAAATAAATAAATAGAAAAAGAAAGTAAGATAGATGATGATAGATGATAGATAGATAGATAGATAGATAGATAGATAGATAGATAGATAGATATATCATTATGTCTCAGCTTGGAAAAGGTTACATAAACATCTACATTTTTAGCTTCTCTTCAAATAATTAGAAAATACAGACACTTTTGGTCTGCATTCACCTATGACATCAGGTAATTTAGCCTACAGATTGATAACTTCCTTTATACAGGTGACTGTCCCCCAACTTGCTGTGGCCCCCACTCTGCCGACCCCATGTCGTACCATTCTGATGCAGTTTCCCATAAGATTTTATTTTCAGGATCTTTTTCCTGTTCCACTTTTATTCTTCACCAGTAACTTGCACAATACCTCCAGTATGGAACAGTAAGGAATCCAGAAAAAGAAGCAACATTTAAAAGCACAAATTTTTGGTTTCAGAGATATTTGAGTTTGAATTTCAGCTTTATTCCTAAATGTTTGGCAAATTTCTTAAACTCCCTCCATTTCTTCCCAGAGTTAGTGTGCTCATTAGATAACACCTGCAAAGTAGGAGGTAATGAGACTGGCACATAGCAAGTGCTCAGTAAATATTAAGTTATGATGGCTATTATTTCTGAATTGTAAGCAAAGTGAAGTTCTCTTCCATTAGCATTAACAGAAGTAGCAAAATGAAGAGAGAGAGGAAAAAAAAACCTATTAATGGTCTGTCCTCTTACTGAATGGATCACATAGAGCAATCTTTTTCTCTCCTTTTCCTCATTTTTCACAGGAGAAAAAAAGTCCATCAGAATCTGCCAGAGAAGAGAAAGCAAATCACTCTGGCACCTGAACAACAAAGCAATGTTAGTTTATTTTCTTTGTAAAAAGTCATCTGTTCGCAAACCTCTTTTATGAAATACCTGTCATAGTCCATTTTATTGAACGTTACTCACTCCGCATGTTTTTGGCCTCAAGGTCATTCCATTATCAGTTCCTACATCACCTTTAGTATTGGAAATGGACTGGAGGAGATGGATAGGAAAACACACACACTTCCACAACACACTCACCAGATGGACAGCTCAGATAATAAAGGTGATTGCAACCCATGGCAGGCGGAGCTCACATCTGTCCCTGCTTCACATGAAACCATATCCAGTGACACTTATTGACAGTCCAGAGAGACAGCTTGCTATGGAAGGTGCCCAGAGCAGGGAGCACCTATCATCCTGATCACCAGGACTTGCACAAGGTAACCCAAACACATTTTACGAGTTGCTTCTTAAAAAAACAAAACAAAAACTAAGCTAAACTAAAAACATGTTTGTTTCATTTTTTTCTAATAAGAAATACAGCAAAAAAATTACTCAAATACCTCTCCTTTTACTAAACAGCACCCCACCCAAGATCCCCAGAACAATATCTGAGATTTATGTCATGTTTTGCTACCCTGAGTGGTGGTCGTAATGGCGCTGGCCTGACCAACTAATTTATTTTGTACTACTTTGCTCAACATGTGGATTAAAAAAGATAAAGTTGGAGAAGGATGGATTTTATGGTTTTTGCCTATCCTATATAATAAAAGGGTAATATGCAAGTAGATTGAACAGCAGAATGACCGGAATGCCTGTGGCCCCTAGCCCTGGCCAGCCCCGCCCCTCAGTGGGCAGCCCCCGATCGGGGGTGGAGTCGGCTGGTGCAGCCCCTCACCCCAGCCAGCCCCACCTGCAATTGGCCCCCTTCCCCAGCCAGCGCATCCCTGATGGCCCCCATCGTGGGTGATCCTGCTGCACCCCACCAGTGCACAAATTTGTGCACCGGGCCTCTAGTTTATTAATAGTTCCCCTTTCCTCTCGAAAAAATACTTAGGAAGCCTCCTTTTAAAGCATTCCCAAGACCTGCAAGCATGTTACAGATAAAAAAAAAATATCTCATTATTGCCTTCAAGACAAAGCAAAGGGAGACAGCCTGCCTTCTGCATTGTAGGAATCAAGCTTACATTGCACCTACTCTCTCTCACTGAATTTGTAAAAATGTTGTGATCTACTACTGATGGTGATTATCATGACAATGATCACATGAACAACAGTGATGATGATGTTGATGGCAATATTAATGATAGACATTTTATAAATTAGGAAAATTTGAGTTTACAAGCAATAAATGACTACAGTCAAGTTCATGCAGCTACTAAGTGTTTACCCAGCATTTAGATCTACGCCTCTCTCACATTCTCAATATTCTCCTGCTTTCTCCCTACCTACCTGCCAGTCATTTCCCGGGACTCTCCAATTAGAGCTTCTGCATGACCACTGGTCTCCAAGCATTGTCTGTGCTTTTCCATTTCTGCCTATCAATCATCCTGTCAGTTGAGATTTTACCACATTAGTTCTTCTGAGTAGTTAGGTCCTCGCACACATAAAGGATTGATGAACATAGTGGAATTGAATTAAATTCAGAGAAGGGATTGAATTTCTAAGCCCTTTGACTCTGTACATATTTATGAATGAATTATAGTCCAAATTGCACAGACAGAGTCAGTGTGTAGAAGTAGAATCTGTATCATCAGGTCCTAGTGAGGTCCTAGACCTATAGGCATGATATTCTGAAACAGCAGCTGATCATTACAGAGTAAGACAGATGTGTGTTTAGTCACTCAATTTTTTTGAAATTATATCAAGAGCAAATCAACTCCCCTAGCAGTATATTTTACGGTAAAGATTTTCAAAAGAAAGACTATTTTCTGTTCAATCCCTAACCCTGTTATTGATGGATAGAAGGCAAATATCAGATCTCTTATCATATGAACATGAAACTATAGTCTTTTTAAAAATGAAACTTCCTAGGTGTGCCTATATTGTTTGTTTTAGATGTCTTTATCCTTTATCTACTGTGTCTTGACTTGCCTGTTAAAACTTCTAGGTTATCCTAAAATCATTCATATATATATATAAATTTTCGGCAATTCTCAGTAATTCCATCAATTCTCCAGCAAGTCTTGGGGATACTGAGGCTTCATCAGGCACTTAGAAGGTTATCTCAAACTAGCTGGTAATGACAACGAGACTACTAACTCTTTCATTTAAGTATCACTTTAACGAATTACCTAAACACCCCTTATGTTATAGATTCCTATAAGAATTTACTTGGCAAGAAAATATGTTATTTTCTTTTTCTTTCAAAAGATGAGGAAATTAGTGTTCAGAGGGTTAAGTGCTTTACTGAAGCACATGCAAATAAAATGGAATTCAAAGTTCATTTTCTGAAGTAGCTATGCCAACTAAATAAGAATAACTTCCAATTCTATAACTCTCGCTCAGATGCCTCTCCTGAGATTGAGATCTTATCCAATTGCCTTTCAAACATCTCCGTCTGGACATGCCACAATTACTTCTCATTCAATCTGTTCAAAATTGAATTTGTTATCACCTCCTAAATGAACTTGTTTCTCCCCTTGGGTGCCCAGTTTCAGTGAAGAGTACCTCCAAACACCAAGGGGACCAACCCACTCCTCTATGCTTCTCACCATGCCAATGTCCAATCAATCATCACATTAGGCCAATTTTATATTTCAAGCTTCCTTAGAATCTGTTCACCTGCCTCTAGTTTATATCATGATTTTCTCCTACTTGGACAAATAGAGTTATCTTCCAATAGCTTTCATACTTCCAATCATGCAGCAATTTCCAAATGCCTTACAAATAAAGTATAAACATTCTGTTCAGCATTTCTTGCTTCATAGAAGGGAGATAATAACATTGATTTCATAGGGTATTTGTAAGAAAATAATTTGACTATGGATATAACAGTGGAAAGCTTTTTAATCAGTATTTGAGTAAAGGCAAGAAATGCTTGGAGAACTAACATTCTCCAATTCAGATGATAGTTGTGTCCATTTTGAATGTAGAGAAACCGAGGTTCAGAACAGTGATAAAATATGCCCAAGGTCAGTTGTTAAGTGATAGTCTAAAGGTTTTTCCTCAGGTCTGACTCCAAATCTGTAATATTTTCTTTAATATATCCTGGACTCAATCCGAAGGAAACGTGGGAAGCGGGGCTGCTTGGGGGTGACTTGGCTACTCAGGAGAGAACTTAATGTATATTGTCCAGGTATGCAATATTTATTCCCTCTCAGTAGTGCCTTCTGTAAGCTTAGGGTAGTAAAATGGAGCTGAAACCATGGGAAGAATAGAATGCTCAACTTACTCAAGGAAACTAATCAAAATGGCACCTCCTTGTCCAGCTGTCATGGCTCAGTGGTTTAGTGTGGACCTATGAACGAGGAGGTCAGGGTTTAATTTCCCTCAGAGCACGTGCTCATGTTGCAGGCTCCATCCCCAGGGGAGATGTGCAGGAGGCAGAGAATCACAGATTCTTTCATTATTTATCTCTCTCTCACACTCTCTGAAATCAATAAAAAATACATTTTTTTAAAATGATACTTCATTGAGGGGGTCATCAGTACCATGATTAGCTCAGGTGGGTCATTCTGTCTTGAGGCATGTATTTGCAAGTTGCAGGGTGAGTTTCCCATTGTGTCTCTCAAACTTTTAATATATATATATTTTTAATATTTTTAGTTTTTATTTACTTTTTAATTACAGTTTACTTTCAATATTTATTTTGTATTGGTTTCAGGTGTTCAGTATAGGGCTTAGACAATTATATTCTTTACAAAGTGTTCTCTCTGATAGTTCCAGTAGTCTCCTTGCACCATACATAATTATTACAATACCACTATGCTCCCTATGCTATACTTTACATATGCATGACTATTTTGTAATTACAAATCAGTACTTCTTAATTCCTTCACCTCTTTTACCCAGTCCCCAACACTCTTCCCCTATGGTAACCATAACTCTGTTCTCTGTGTTTGTGACTGTTTTAACTTTGTTTGATCATTTCTTTTGTTTTTTAAGTTCCACATATAAGTGAAATCATATATTTGCTTTTCTCTGCCTGACATTTTACTGAGCATAAGACCCTCTAAGTTCATCCATGCTGTTGCAAATGTTAAGATGTGATTCTTTTTTACGGTTGAGTAATATTCCATTGTATATACATACCACTGCTTTTTTATCCACTAATCCATTGATGGACACTTGGGCTGTTTCCATATCTTGGGTATTGTAAATAATGCTGCAATGAACATCAATTTGCATATATTCTTTCAAGTTATTTTTTGTTTGCTTGTTTCCTTAGATAAATCCCCAGAAATGGAATTGCTGTGTCATAGGCAGTTCCATTTTTTAATTTTTTGAGGAACCTCTATACTCTTCCATAGTGGCTGCACCAAGTTTCATTTGCACTAACAGTGCACAAGGGTTTCCTTTTCTTCACATCCCTGACAACATGTGATTTTTAAATTTATTGACGATAACCATTCTGGCAGGTTTAAGGTGAAATCTCATTGTGGTTTTAATTTGCAAATTTGGGTCTATAATGAAATTTTCCAGATGGTACTTTCTAGTTTGAGGCTACTAAAAATAGTGCCACCAGGAACATTTTTGTGCAGGTCTCTTCAAAAAAATAATTTTATTATTAATAGGGGTGATATTGGTTAATGAAATTATATAGAATTGAAATGTATTTTGACATATATGTATGTATTTTTGTTAGATATATAGGTAGTAATGGAATTATTAAATCATAAAGTATGTATATGTCTAGCTTTAGTAAATATTAACCAAAGAATTTACAAAATTTACAATGTGGTTACAGAAAAATACTTTTCCATCAGGACTGTGTAATATTTTCAGTTGTTGCATATCTTTATCAACACTTGGATTTTTTTTCATTTTAGCTATTTTAGTTATTAAAAATGGCAGTGTGTTCTGACTTTAATTTACATTTCTCTATTGACTAATAATGTTAATCACCTTTTTTAAAATAACTTGTTCTGCCACTTTTTATTGAATTGCTTATATTTTTCTTGGTGATGTATAAGAATACTTTACTTTGGATACAAGTGCTCTTCTTAGATTTAGATATTACAAATAACTCCTCATACTCTGTAATTTTCCTCCCCATTCTGTTAAGAATCAAAGTTTTTAATCTAGATATAGTCCAAGTTGTCAATACTTTTCTTAGAGTTAGTACTTTTTATGCTCTGTTCAAAATGTTTTGACTACCCCAAGTTAAGGAAAATTCTTTTCTCTGTGTTTTCTTCTTTCTGGCTACCTTTTTTTTTTTTTATTGGTTTAACATTCACATTTAAATATTGAATTAATCTAGAGTTGCAATCTATGTGGTGAGAAGGTTGACAGGTAGGGGTTATGATTTTTTCCCATATGTATATAAAATTTTCAGCACTATTTAAAATATCATCCTTATTCCACTGTACTATGATGCCATTTCTTTCATAAATAAAATTATTTTAAAAGTGTGGATCTGGTTTTGCTTTCTATTCTGTTTTATTGATCTATGATGTCTATCCTTGCAATAATATCACTCTCTCTTAAAATACTCTAGCTTATAGTAGGTCCCATATTTAGTAGTGTAAATCCTTAAGCTTTGGTTTCCTTTAAGTGTTTTTAGCTGTTCTTTGATCTTTTTTAAATACAGAGTTGCCTACATTAAATGTGATTAAACATTTAAATGATTTTCCATTACACATTGGATAGAGACTACAATTTTTACAAGGGCATATGTACTGCTTGCACTGATGCCATTGATGGCTCAAACTTTGACCTCTGTTGTCTGACATGGCCTTTGGAGTCTTCTGATATCAGTGCATCTTCCTGCCATAAGGTCTTCTGCACACTACTTCCTTGTCTTGGATTGCTTTCCTGCCCCCTTCTACCTTGCTATTGATCTTGAAATAACAGAAGCAAAAGAATAGAGTGGGTAGTGACAACATTATTCAGGTTGTGAAACTGGATAATCCATAGGATTGGAGACAAGTGAAAGACAACACAGCCCTAGTATAATCAATGCAGTTTCCTGAACACAGCCTTGCAAAACAATAGCACTTCCAGACACAAAAGTACACTCCACTGTTACACCATTTGGACTTCAAATGTGTAAAAATGACATGAGAGTAAGCAGTGCTTCTCACCTTGCATTTTCACAGGTTCTGGATAATCATCTCTGAAGCAGGATAAATTTATGAATATTTTAGTAGTACATATATACTTCCTTTGATTTGATTTTTTTTTTGTGTGGCTATTGTGTAGCAAAACTCCTTGTAAGTGAACCAGTTGGTAGAATGTCATAGTGATAGACTGTCCTATAGTGATAAAATATTCTATCCTTTCTGAGAACCTCTCACCAAATACAGCCTCATTTTCTCTATAAGAAACTCATGATCTTTTCTGGACCAGTGGTAACTGTATGTAAATCCTGACTCTTCTGGCAAAGGTAGAAATGGAAGATTGCCCTTGGCCTGGGGTGCTGTGCTGAGAATATGAGAGCCATGGCTGAAATCCTGGTCTATAGACTACAATGTTCTTGCTAAATTATACTAATAATTAAAATTTGAAAACTGCAAGAATTAGATCAGAGAATTTGTGGGAGACAGTATTAGATAAATTCTCTGGATCAAATAAAATTGCCTAAATTTAAATCCTGACTCCATCCCTTACCAGTTGTAGCACCATGAGGCTTTTATGTGATATATCTGTGTCTCAATCTCCTCAACTAAAACTCCATAAATATCTATATTAATCTATCTTCCTTTATCTTATTAGCTAAAGTGCTTGGCAAACGATGAACCAGATGTAAATGCTCCATATAGGCAAAGCTATTATAGTGGATCACAGATGACAAGAGCATGCATGTCCTAAAATCCTGCATCTTGCCGCGGTAACTTGTCCCACTAGATTTAAATAAAAATACTTCTAAAATAAATATAATGCCTTTCAAAACCTATCTTCAGTGATAGAGATCCTAACAGTTTGGGCACCTCCGATATGATTCTGATTGGGAGATGGTAAAAAGGACCTTGCATTTGCTAAAAATGTTCTCTGCCCTGATCTGAGTGATAGCTGCAGGGGTAGGTACATATGTAAAAGTTCATCAAATTGTATACTGATGAAGTGGGCACTTGACTGTGCATACGTTATACATCAAGTAAAATCTTTAAAAAATTCTTGAAGCTTCATCTCCAGAAGGCAAACTTCACTATTCCACTGGCCTCATCCTCCTCAGGAAGCTCATGTTTTTCTAGTGACCCCTTACTTCATAGGTATGCTTCTGTTGAGATCCCTGGATCTCTTAGCTGTTCCTTCTAAATAGGATTCATCTCTCTCCAGTCAGTGTTTTTATTGACTCAAACAAGGACAAAAATAACGTTTTCTTAATTTTCTCAAAGCAGTGTTCGCAAATGGTGAGGGGCTAACCACAGGAAACAATGGAGGTTAGAATGCATCGCAACACACAACTTAAAATGGAACACTAGATGTTCCTGTTTATAAAGTCACTTGTGCACATCTGGCTCTACCAGTTTCTTCCCAAGCTTCAATCTTTTATGATCTTCCTTCATTATTTCCATCTAAATCTTACTTTTCTTTCCATTTCCTATACCTCTGTGGGGGCTGACTCCCAACTGAAAACTCGTCGGGCTTTACCCTCCAATGTAATTTAACCATCTTTGGTTTCCCCTAACTGGAAGCTGATACAGACTCTCCCCTTGAGCAAACTTAAGTCAGGTTCTTTTGATTCCTCTTCCCAACTAGACCTCAACATTTAGATTTTATGTCCATCTTTACATCACCCAATTTTAGCAAAAATTCCTGCTAGGTCTCTCTGGCTGGTGTAACTCAGCTGGTTGGGTGTCATCCTGTGTACCCAAAGGTTGTCAGTTCATTTCCTGGTCAAGGACATGCCTGGGTTGTGGGCTTGATATCAGGTGGGGGGCATGCAGGAAACAGTCAATTGATCTTACGCTCTCCTATTCACGTTTTTCTCCCTCTCTCTCTCCCTTTCTCTCCATGTCTAAAAGTCAATAAACATATTAGAAAACAATTCCTGCTAAATCAGTTTAGCCAGAATCCTCAAACTCATGTGATCCAATTAAATATATTCTATATATGGTTTAAGGTATATAGACTTTTTAGGCAGTATATATGCCATGTGGAGATATATATATATATATATATACAATATCATATACACCATAATTTCTAGGTTTATTGAATCAGATTTTCACATTTTAAGGTAACTGAAATTGGGATATGCTTTATAATTTTTGTAAAGATGGAAATGTAGCTGTAAGGCAGAGGAGTGTGTGGCAACATGCTCATCGTTGCCTGTGCGCATACCAGTTAGCTACATTTATACTATTGTTACCTGAGCTGAATTACTTTGATTGTTAACATTACACCGAGTTAAATTCTGACTTAAATTTGGATACCTAATTGTCATTTAAAATATCTTTGAAAAAGATTACATAGTACTATGACGTTCCATTGAAATGAAAAGTTACTGTATATGTCAAAGACTGTCTATCATTCAGCAGGCATTGCAATTAGAGTCAGTAGAACTGTCAAATTTCTGGGAATAGATAATGGTATTTTCAACCCTAGGAGAGATTAGTGTGACCAATTTATGCATGATGAAGGGCTACCACTTAGGGACAGAGCATCTACCTGTCAAAAGCCTTGGCTGACTTGCAAACGAAGCTGATTCAACTCCCATAATATGTAATCCAGTTACAAAAATATCAAAATGCCAAGTTCATCCAAATGTGGAAAGACCCATGTATGTTTTATTTGGCACAAAATTATTATATCAGTCTGAAATATGACAAAATGGTCTGGATGACAAGCAAAGTATATGGGTGGCAGAATGTTGTCACTGTGATATCATAAGCACTAGTTGACGGCTAAAAGTGATTAATGAATAAAACCTTTTAGGCACAATGTAAAGCAGGTATAGACTGAAACTTTGATAGTCATAGTAAAGTATTGCTTATAATTATTTATATAAATGGATACTACTATTGGTTCATTTTATTTGAATCATATTTATTTTACATTCCTGTTTCCCTTTCCCTCTCCTCTAAGATGTAAATTGGTGGTACATTTTATAATCACTAGCATCTTGGTATTAAAAAAAGTTGGTATATATAGACATAGACATAGATGTAGATATAGATATAGATAGATATAGATATAGATATAGATATAGATATAGATATAGATAGATATAGATATAGATATAGATATAGATATAGATATAGATATAGATATAGATATAGATATAGATATAGATATAGATATAGATATAGATATAGATATAGATATAGATATAGATATAGATGACAGAGATATTGAATGTGTGAGATGGATGGGCAGGTTGTTAAATGGATAGATGAGAAAAAGGAAGGAAAAGAAAATAGTGCAAATCTCCTTTATATTTCTATAGTTTTGGTCAGAGTCCCTTTAACCAATCGTAGCTCTGTTGAAATATTTCATCGACTATTTCAATCCAATCCCAGAGATACTGAGTACCTACACCATGTACTAGAGACTGAATGTTTGTGTCTCCTCAAAATTCATATGTTGAAATCTAATCCCCAAAATAATGGTATTTGGAAGTGAGGTCTTTCAGAAAACATGAGGCTGTGAGGGTGGAGCCCACATCAATGAGATTAGTGCTCTTAAGAAAAGACCTCAGAGAGTTCCCTAGTCTGTCATGTGCAAACACAGTGAGAATGTCCCATTCTTAAATCAGGAAGTAGGTTTTCACCACACACAGAATTTGCTTTATTCCTTCTAGAAATGTGAGAAATAAATTTCTGTTGTTTTAGCCACTCAAAGTAAGGCGTTTTTTTGTTAGAGCAGCCTAAATGGACTAAGACACTGTGATAAAAATTGTTGGAATGCAATGTGTGGGACACATTGCCCATGCCGGTAAGGAACATAAACTCTATCTCTGGATTAATAGGCAGAAATCCAAATTGATAATATTTAGAGGAGAGAAAAGATTCACTGTTGGCCATTAAAGACTCCAGGAAGTTATTTCTTT
>NW_006288013.1:364913-371462 GCF_000327345.1 Myotis davidii | reverse complement strand
AGAGAGAAAGCTGCCTTCGAGTTCTGACCGAAGCCAGACAGTCCTGCTTCTCCCCTTTGAGTCTGGGTCCCCAGAGACTCGCCCGGAGCTGGAGCTCAGAGTCTGAGACTTCCTCAGATAGAAAACAACAACCATGCCCTCAGCCGCCAGCTTGCTCCGCATGCACTACGCACCTTAGTATTTTACTTCAGCACTGCGCCTCCTCTGAGGCTCGATATATTTTACTCTTTCCTCCTAGTTGTAGATCTTCCACTCAGTCAGCCTTCCTGTGGTTCTGGATGATGTCCGTTCCGTCTTTTAATTGTATTTTTGAAGTGGTTGTTCGAGGCAGCAAATTCCGGTGTTTACCTATGCCGCCATCTTGGTTTCTCAAGAAGTTATTTTTTAAGACTGAGTTGAGTTTGGAAACGAAAGGAGGAAAAATATTATGTAAAATGCACACTAAAGACTTTTCACATGTCCAGGTTTGGATGCAATCATCATTGTGGTCAGAATAATTTAAATGGACAATATTAGCAATTGCCTTCAGTGTAATTAATCTGGGTCTGTGTTTTTGTTATTCCTGTCATTGCCCATAAAAATATAGCTACAGTTACTATATGCTGATAAACTTTAGGTGGCAAAATGACCTTATGGATATTTAGTGTATTTACACCCATTTTATTGATAAGGACATTGAGGCATACGAAGTCAGCCAGAGTCATTCAGTCAGTACATAGCAGAGCTATTATATGTAGGCTTCATCCCTTGTCTGAATTTTTTGTTAAGTTCTGTAGAGCAGCAGTTCTCAAACATTGTGGTCTCAGGATGCTTTTACTCTTTACAAACTATGGAGGCCTCCAGAAACCTTATGTTTATGTGGCCTGTATCTATCAATATTGACTTTGTTAGAAATTAAAATTTAGAATTTTAAAATAATTTGTTAATGCACTTTAAAATAATAATAAGCCTATTATGTCAACATGAATAATGCAATTTTATGAAACAACTATGTTTTCCGAAACCAAAACCAAAACCAAAAAAACACCAAAATGGAATAGAGTGGTTTTGTTGAACATTTTTGTATCTCTATTTTTTTTAAATGTCTGATAGTATAAGATATTTGAGTTCTCATCTCTGCTTCTGCATTCAATCTATTTTGATATGCTGTTTTCTTTGAACTATATGAAGAAAACCCAGCTTCACAAATATATGTAGTTGGAAAATTGGAGAATATTTTAATAGCTTTTTTACATAATTGATACTGTACCAAAACTTGACAAGTAGAGTTGTTGTATTTTGTTTTTTGAAGGTTATTTACAGTGTGGCATCTAAAATCATATTGATTAACTTTCTGTTACATTAAAATCTCCTCATATATTTTGCACTTTGATGAATTTTTAACCTGTGTATTTTATATTATGAACTAGGCATTTAAAAATATTGATTCATTGAGTTATGCAAATCTTCCAATGTTGACACATCTCATTACACAATGCAAAAAAAAAAAAAATGGATTTGCTAGTATCATCCTGATCTCAACAGAAAAGCCATTTAGTATTGGGAATTTGTCAAGTTTATAGTAGTGAGTATATGTTTCCCAAATTCTAACTTTTACTTGGAAGCTTGAATTTTATCCTTGGCAATAAATATTGTCAGTTGTTTTCCTTAAGTAATAGTTTCACTTCCTTCATTTTCAAGTGATGTCTACCAAATAACCAAGACTAAACAACTATAATTTTGTTTGGCAATTGCTCTTTCCAGTAAAAATTATGTGTCTTGAATAAGTGGCTAGTTTGGCTCATAACTGAAACAATCACACCAGTGCTTTTGTTACTGACTCAAGCATCATACTTTGATATGCAACAAAATGGCTTTATTTGAGTACCCATTTTATCACAGAATTATAAACATATGTGTCCTGTAGGTTCAGGATTTAATAAAATTACTGTATTTTTCCATGTATAAAACACCCCCATGTATGACATGCCTCCCACTTTTCCAACCCAAAAGTAAGAAATCAATATTTTAAACATAAAAAGATCACATTTTTATTTAGTAATTACCACAGATAATGTTTACATACCAGTACTATGATATTATGAATCACTTTATTCAGCCTCTGTTGGGTCACTGTTCTCTTCTTCATCACTATGAGTTCCACACATATCAATTTATTTAACATCTATCGTGTCAACGCTGTCTTCCGAGTCATTGTCTATATATGTGAGATCATCCTCATATACTAGTGGCATTTTCTGAGCTATCTTTGTTCATGTTCTCATGGCCAATCTTTCTCTCCTCATGAAATAGAATCATCATTTTGCCTTTCCTGTAAAATTAACAATATTCATTCCCCTTGCAAACATTCCTGCCTGACATTGAATAAGCTTGGTTGACATACATAAGCCACCCAGGCGCTGCTCTATAATCCAAGTCTTAAGCCTCTGCTCCAGGTTTGCCCATTTTGCTGGTTTTCTTCCTATGGCCTTCTTTTTTGGCCTCTTAAGGTGTTGTTCTTCCTGTTTTCTCCACTGTCTGATCATTCACTCAGTGGGAGGAGGTCAAAATTGTCTCTCTGCAGCTCTATTTCCATGCTTTGAAGCTGATTCCTTCAGTTTGATTTTTGCAGAGTAAGACAATCACTTACCAGTATTCAGTATCTTTTTATTTTACGTATTTATTTTTTTAATATATTTTATTGATTTTTTATAGAGAGGAAGGGAGAGGGATAGAGATTCAGAAACATCGATCAGCTGTCTCTTGCACACCCCCCACTGGGGATGTGCCCGCAACCAAGGCACATGCCCTTGACCGGAATCGAACCTGGGACCCTTCAGTCCGCAGGCCGATGCTCTATCCACTGAGCCAAACCGGTGAGGGCTCTTTTTATTTTTTGACATCTTTATGGGCTCAGAATACTCTGGTTCCTGTTGCATCTGTGTACTCTCCACCTCCACCTCCACCTCTACCTCCACATTCAATTATGCCATCAGCTGATGTCAGTAACAATAAAGCTTGTGATTGGAAGAAGCCTGTTGACAAGGTATGGGCAGCTACACACCTGTGCAGCTCCCTCCTTGGTTGACTTCTGTGAATAAGATGCCCTGCCCCTCAATTTTCAGTTTAAGGATTTTAGAAAAAAAAAAATAGCATCTTATACACCGAAAAATACGGAATAGTTTTTACTACTTCATTAAGGATATTTTTAAGTGAAATTGGCTTTAAAAACCAAAATAACAAAAAGTGGCGCTGAAGAATATGAAAGCCATGCAGTTTGGTGCTGTGCTGCCTTGCTTCATGCTGCAGGCATCGATTTTAAGCACCATTGATTCTGTACCATCAGTACAAATGCCAGCACAGTTTAAATGCAAATGAATTTTTTTGAGTGCTAGTACTGTTTCTTAGTATTTAGTACCATTATGAAAACAGTCTTCACTTCATAAAGTTCCTGAGAAGGTCCCAGGGACCCCCAAGAGTCTCAAAACCACATTTCAAGATGTTCTAACTTAGGGTAAAGTATACCACATCCTGTATGTTTCTGTTTAAAAATGTTATCTTAAGTGTTTTAAAAACCAGAATGTAAAAAACAAAACAAAACAAAAAACAATGATGAATTAAATTGTATTTATTTCTTTTATTGATTTGAAAGAGAGAGAGAGATTTTTTGTTCCACTTATTTATGCACTCCTTATTTGATTCTCATATGTGCCCTGACTTGCATGGAACCCACAACCTTGGCATATCAGGTCAACATTCTAACCCACTGAGCTAACAGTCAAGGCTCCATTAAATGAATTTTTAAAAGATCATTAAATGGCAAAAATATATATCAGAAAACAACTAATGCATTATATATGTAATCTTTAAAATATTAATTAATATTAAATTTTCTGCAAAAAAAGTTATTTCAACTATTTAAAGTCAGAGCGATGTTAGTTATGATATTCTACAAGGTAGTACATTTAAAATTTAAGTTGCTCCCTGTTTTACCTATAAGCTCAAGTATACTTTGAATCTATCAATATGGAATTTATGTCTGATAGATCATTTTAAATAATTCAGAAAAATACTGCAACAAGATTTAAGTATTTCTGGGAGCAAACAAAATTAGTCTCTGTGATATATAAATAATAAATGATATCAAGAATGTTAATAGTTATTGTTTATTGTTTTCTATATATTTTGCAATTTAATACTGAGGCTCACTTGTGATTTAACCCCCCAAAAAGAAAGCAGGCATAAGTCCTCTGCACCCTGCCAGGAGTGGGGAAGCTCTGAGCCCAAATCCACTGTTCTCCCTAACTCAGAGCTTAACCCTGAACCACAAGGAAGTCACATGCACCTTCTTCAACCTTTATATTTCTGAGCTGGAAGATTAAAGATGCAACAACAATGACTATACAGATAGACTGCTTAAAATATGTCTTGAAATATGCAGTGAGCCAGCTCTCCCTTATAATAAAAACATAGAGCATTTCCCATCTAATTAGCAACCTTAAGGAAGTGAATTAGCACCTTCTTTTAGAGGTGTTAAAAGCCAGACACAGTTGAGTCCCTATTCTTCAGAGGCTTGGAAGCTAATATGAAGAGGTCCCTGATGGTAAATTGCTGGGATGCAGGGTACAAGGCATCACACAAGGCACCATGGTGGGAAGCTAACATTTCCCCAATGAACAGAAGGAGGGAAAACAGAAGCAGATCAAACACACTGATGGTATAGCTAGTTTTCCCACTAGCTTGTAAATTCGTTTGGGCAGGAGTGCTATATAATTTAGTTTTGAATTTCCCTAACGGCAGAATGCTCAGGCATATGGAAGGCAGTTAATATATGTTTGTTTATTTCTAACAAAATTGAATGGGAATTGAAAGTTAGCATTATCAGAGAAGATAAGCCATGCATTTGAATGTTAATATTTTTTTAAATCTTGCTGTAATATATCAAGCTATAGTAATTAGTAAATGCTCAAATAACTATTTATTGTGAAATTAGTAAAATTATTCACTCAAGCAGTGTCTGATGCCACTGATGTCTCTTAGAGCTTCTCATCAGTGCACTAAGCTATGCAGCTATGCTTCTAGATTGTAAGCCGCATCTGTTCCTGAAAGCCTTTTAAACTCTTTCCTCACATTAGAGGTAATGTACTTTTAAGGTTATGCCGGTTATTACACTGGCACAGACAAATATATATATGTATGTATGTGTATGGATATATGTGTATAGACACATACATATTTATATATGCACTAGAGGCGCAGTGCACGAATTTGTGCACCAGTGGGGTCCCTCAGCCTGACCTGTGGGATTGAGCTGAAACCAGCTCTCTGACATCCCCTGAGGGGTCCGGGGTTGTGAAAGGGTGCAGGCAAGGCCAAGGTTCCCCACTGGTGCACAATCAAGGCCGGGGAGGGATGTGGGAGGTTGGCCAGCCAGGGAGAGACTGCGGTAGGGCTCCAGGGTGTGTCTGGCGCGTCTAGCTCAATGCCGATTGGTCGGACCCCAGCAGCAAGCTAACCTACTGGTCGGAGTGTCTGCCCCCTGGTGGTCAGTGCATGTCATAGCGATCAGGTGAGCAGCCTTAGCATACCATTAGCATATTACACTTTGATTAGTTGAATGGATGACATGACTAGAAACTTAGCATATTAGGCTTTTATTATATAGGATTATATAACATTTGTTTTCCTTTTTGTTTTGTTATTTAATTATTTATTGTTGAAATATGTCCCCTTCCCCCCCATTGTTTCCCAGCCTGCCCCCACTCCCCAGTCTCAGCCTACACCCCCCATTGTCTGTGATCATTGGTTATGCTTATATGCATACAAGTTCTTGAGTTGATTCTTAGTCCTCCCCTACCTTTCCTCTGAAGTTTGACAGTCTGTTCAATGATTCTATGTCTCTGGATCTATTTTTGTTCATCAGTTTATGTTTTCATTATATTCCACAATTGAGTGAGATCATGTGATACTTATCTTTCTCCAACTGGCTTATTTTGCTTAACATAATGCTCTCCAGGCCAATCTATGCTATTGCAATGGTAAATATTCCATTTTTTTATAGCGGCATAGTATTCCATTGTGTAGATGTACAACAGTTTTTTAATCCACTCATCTGCTGATGGACACTTAGGTTGTTTCCAAATTTTAGCTATTGTAAATTGTGCTGCTATGAACATAGGAGTGCATATATCCTTTCTGATGGTGTTCTCTGATTACTTGGAATATATTCCTAGAAGTGGGAATAGTGGGTCAAATGGGAATTTCATTTTTATTTTTTTGAGGAAACTCCATACTTTTTTCCACAGTGCCTGCACCAGTCTGCATTCCCATTAGCAATGCAAGAACGTTCCTTTTTCTTTGCATCCTTACCAGCACTTGCATTTGTTTATTTGTTGATGATAGCCATTCTGACAGGTGTGAGTTGGTACCTCATTGTCGTTTTAATTTGCATCTCTCTGATGATTAGTGACGTTAAACATCTTATGTGCCTATTGGCGTCTGTATGTCTTCTTTCAAGAAGTGTCTATTCAGATCCGTTGCTCATTTTTTATTTAGATTGTTTTTTCTGTG
>NW_006288013.1:345560-364802 GCF_000327345.1 Myotis davidii | reverse complement strand
TTAAGTTATATGAGTTCCCTATACATTTTGGAGTTTAAACACTTATCGGATATAACATTGACAAATATGTTCTCCCATGAAGTGGGCTCTCTTGTTGTTTTGCTTATGGCTGTTTTTTTGCTGTGCAGAAGCTTTTCATTTTGATGTAGTCTCCTTTGTTTATTTTCTCCTTAGATCCTGTTTTCCTAGGAGATGTGTTGTTAAACATATTGCTATGAGATATGTCTGATATTTTTCTGCCTATGGATTCTTCTAAAATTGTTATGGTTTCCCATCTTACATTTAAGTCCTTTATCCATTTTCAGTTTATTTTTGTTTATAGTGTAAGTTGGTGGTCAAGTTTCATTTTTTTTTGCATGTATCTGTCCAATGTTCCCAACACCATTTATTGAAGAGGCTGTCTTGACTCCATTGTATGCTCTTGCCTCCTTTGTTAAATATAGCATTTGTTTTCAATATGAAAGTATGATTCATACCCTATGTTGTACCTCCCTCTAACATTCACACCAATAAAAAGTCATTACTCCAACTAAAAAGAAAACAAACAGTTCTAAAAATGTAAAGCTAATTTATGTTTTGTGTTTTTTTAGTTACCTGATTTAGAAAAAGTCTCATCAGGCAACTCCCACAGTCACAAAGAATTTTTGCCATTATGTGGCAGTAGTCACCTGAAATGTGAGACAGTGATGACAAAGGAATGAATGTGTTCTATTATTCCTGCCGAACAAACATAAACTTTCATATTAATGGAAAATGTAAAAGAAGACACCCAGGGCATTATTTTAAAAATTTGATTCTTATCTCCTCTGATTACTTAGTTCAAGAAATTCTCCCCCTCCTATGTTTCATCAATTGATAAAAATAAATTTTCCCCACATCATTGACAACAGCATGTTCTCTGAAAACATGAAAACAGCCCCCTGCATATATATCTATATATTTTTGATCTATATATATTTATATAATATCTATATCTATATCTATATCTATGATAGGTGATAAGTAGATAGATAGATAGATGGATAGATAGATAGATAGATAGATAGATGATAGATAGATGATAGATAGATACTGGAATCCATCCTGGAAGCCTGAGCAGCCACACTCTGCTCTGTGCCCATGTCCTTCCTTCTCTTCAGAGGCACCTCACAGCCCAAGCCCTCAAGATCAGCAGCCTAGCCTACTGAGATTTCTTCTTATTTATAAACAAATATTTTATTTGCCTAATACGTAGAGAGATTGCCTCGTTATCAAACTGGCCAGTTCTAGAGACACACAGATATGAATTCAAATCCTAGTCCAGTTTCTTGGATCATAGGCATATTACTTAAGTGCTCTCAATTTCATTTTTCCTTATCTGAAAAATGACTCTAACATGAATACCTATTTTATATCTCTGTTTTGAAGATTAAGTTAGATACATAGAGTCCTCCATGTGGCACCTGATACAAAGTCAGTGCTTAAATCAAGATGCTGTGTTAGCCAGGATGGCGAGGGCTATGCTATGGAACATTACCTCTGAAATCTCAGAGGCTGATCTCAGTCCCAGTTCAATTGCTGTGAGTTTGGAGGCTCCTCTTCAGCACTTCTCTGAGTAGTGACTCAAGCATCTGGCTGCTCTTGTTCTATGGTGCCTCCCAAAGTCACCACAGAGTAGAAAGTGGGATCAAGATTTGTGTTGGAGCCGAAACCGGTTTGGCTCAGTGGATAGAGCGTCGGCCTGCAGACTTTAAGGTCCCGGGTTCGATTCCGGTCAAGGACATGTACCTGGGTTGCAAGCACATCCCCAGTGGGAGATGTGCAGGAGGCAGCTTATCAATGTTTCTCTCTCATCAATGTTTCTAACTCTCTATCTCTCTTCCTTCCTCTCTGTAAAAAATCAATAAAATATACTTAAAAAAAGTGAAAACAAGTGGCTTTAAACCATTTATTTAAAAAAAAAAGATTTGTGTTGGACAATGGGGAGAGAGGAGGGGCATTTTTAATACTTTCAAAAATTAAGATAATTTAAAAAAATGTATTTGTATGGGATTTTCTAAGAACTGATCTGGAAGTTTTTTGAAGTGATTTTACCCACATCCTACCCTCCAGATGTCACACAGCCATCTGGGGTGCTCAGGAGTGTAGCCTTGTGTGTCCCAGGAATGAGGCCATGTGGCAAACCAGTGTTTATCAAGAAATAGGGCAGCATTTTCCCTGCATCGTTCCTATTATCATTACTCTCAGAGTTAGACCTCATCCATAGTGTTAGCTCTGATCAAATAGTCAAATCCATACCCCCTCCCCTGGGAACTGACTTTTAGAGCACTTCACAACCAACATTCCCTTTTGCTTAGACCACATTCCACTTGCTAAGACCATTATCTTTCCCCTCAGGACTGGCCCAGAGAATTCTCTGCCCAGAAAAAGCCCACCTAGGGTCCTTGAAAACCTCTGACTCCCAGTCCCTGGGTGCTAGCACCATTTTGGGGCTCAAGCCATCTGGTTTTCCAGATGACCTAACAACTTCATAGTTCTTTACTCCTTTTGGCCTAATGTGTTCCTCCTTCGGTGACCCTAACGTATAGTATCTTTTATTTTTTTATCCAAATTAAGTGATTAACTATAGTAAAATCTTTTATTGTATCATACATAATGAAAATCCAGACATAAGTGGATTGTCCATTCACTCACATTCTCAGTAGCTACCAAAATCTGGTCATTCCAGTAACTTCACCATAATACAACCCCAACATTTTATAGGATTAAAGGTTTTGATTTTAACACTATGGCTAGTTTTTACTGGGTTTAAAATATATCTTTGAATGTACTCTTAATTCCCAAAAAGTGAAGTCAAATATGCTCTTCTAGCATAAAAGTCACTAAAAGTGATTATTGATGATCCTTAGCAGGGTAGGGAAACTGCATTAGAGTGAGTCAATTTTTGTTGGTTAAGAAAAAATGAGGAGATGAAGCAAAAATCTGAAATTCACATTCTGATTCAACTTCTTATTAGCTTCATAACTCAAGGTACGTGTCTGAGTTTCCTCATCTGTAATTCAGATTTTCATAAAATGTAAAAAATTAGGCAAAGCATGCTAATAGTTATCACCTGTTGGGTACCAAGCGATGTGTATATATTATCATATTTAATGATCAACCTTATTAGGTAGATACGATTTTTATTTCTATTTTATGGAAAAGAAATAGTATTGCTTCTTGAAGGTCACACAGGATTTAACTTCAGATCTGTGTAACTCCAAAGTCCAGAACTCTGCATGCTGCTTCTTGCGAACTCTGTCATTGTTTAAAATTAAAAGTGCTGTAGTTATTGTTAGACCACCAACCTCAGCTTTCTTTTTTCCTTTTTGTCGTAGGAAAAGACTTAAAAAAGACTTCCCTTTTAAGTCATTTAAAGCAGTTTTGGCTATAGACCCTGTGGAAAATGAAAAGGCAGACAACTCAAGCCACTGATACAGTTTAAGGAATCAGCAAAACTATAGGGAACGTTTAATTTGCAATTCAAATAGCACCTCTGCTATTACACATGTGAGATCCTGATAAATGCTGGCTGCAGCTGGGCTCCTGCCTTGGTTTCTCTAGTCTCCAGCTTCAGGTGGGCCCACAGATTAAAGGCAGATCATCTTCATTAGAATCTTAGGTAGTTTATACTGTTTCCTTTCCTATACTGTTGTCTTCTGAAAGCTCCAGTTTTGAGTCATGCTTTTTAAACATTCCTCACCAAAACTTTTTTTTATTTGTATGACATTCATTTTATTCAGAGAGGAGAGAGATATATAAAGACTCTCTTTTTTTATTTTAAAAAGGATGTATCCATAACATCCTATATTAACACTTTTTTATTCTACTATACAAAATGTGGTTTAAGAAGAGAAAATGAAGAGTGAAAGAAACAAGAGAGGCATATTTCAAAGTGTTCTGACCTTTCCCCTGAATATTATCAGTTCATCACTCTTGTCTGCCTCCCCTTTGGTGATAAGTGCCTGGGCACAGACTATCCTCAGTTCCAAATTGTGAGTATTCCTGGTGATGACAATAATATCATATATTTTATAGGCTGGTAAGATACTAAAAGCCTGAACTCCGACATTCTCAATAAGGAACATTATATAAAATGCTAAAGGAATCAAGCAAATATAATTTATTCCACAAGTCTTTATTGAGGCCTGGGTACTAGCAGATTCTTAATGAAAGACCACATTTAGAAATTTCACTAGTCTAGGGACAAAAAGGAGCAGAAAAACAGTTTAAGAAAGTCTTTTATATGCTAAAAACATGAGGCTTTGACAGTTAATGAAGGTATATTTTACATAATGATACAGACAGGTGGGAATATCAGGGTGTCGATTCAGTTCCCAGGTGATTGACTGAGACTCAGTGCAGTAAAGTGCCTCCTTAGTCAGACTAGGGAACAGGATTTGCCCTCACCTGCCCAGTCCACCTGACTATACCTGCATCGCTCAGCTCTCAGAGCAGCCAGAGCCAATCCCATCCATTCTACTGCATCTCCACATTTTGAAACCTTACTTCTCATTCATATCACTAAGATTTTCATCTTCCTCATCTTCTCTCTTCAGCATTCAACAACCTTTAAACAATTATGTGCATGTACATATACGTACACATATATAAACTTCTACCAGCAAAAGTCTTTATGTAATGATTTGCTGCCCATGCTTTTATTGGGGGGTGGGGGTGGGGCAATCACAGGAGAGAAGGATCTTAAGGCCTTCAAAAAGTTGGACAATGAATAAATGGTCTATCATCCATTATTAAAATGTCAACAGAAAGGGAAGCAGCATTTATGAAACACATTCTATGTGTGAACGCTACTCTTGCTTGGTACTTTGCAAGCATCTGTTGTGCTACCTTTTTTTAAAAAATATATTTTATTGATTTTTTACAGAGAGGAAGGGAGAGAGATAGAGAGTTAGAAACATCGATGAGAGAGAAACATCGATCAGCTGCCTCCTGCACATCTCCTAATGGGGATGTGCCCGCAACCCAGGTACATGCCCTTGACCAGAATCAAACCTGGGACCTTTCAGTCCACAGGCCGATGCTCTATCCACTGAGCCAAACCGGTTTCGGCTGTTGTGCTATCTTAATAATAGCCCCATAAGGTGAGGATTGTTATGCCGCCTTCTTAAACAAGGAAACTGAATTGTGCACTTAAGCAAAATTTACATGGTGGAGATGGGATGAAACCCAGGTGTGTCTAATTCTTTCCAGTGTACTGCACTCTCTTTTCTTTCTTACATTTTTTAATGGATAACACTGCTGGGATTAATGAACTCCTTAACTAGGTGAGGCAGCACATTCATTTAAGTACCCTCAACTCACCTCTTCTCATGTTCATTTAGACTTTTTAAAATAAAGTAACAAGGTAGTATTCACTCCACCCATTTACTGCACACATTTATAAATGCTGACTTGTTAATTTCTGCAGTACCTAGGTTTGAATTTGAAAAAAGGGCGGGGTGAGGGGGCACTTAACTATAACATGTGGAGAATAAACGGACTTTGTATTTCTATTAGATGAATCCTGATTTCCCGAGATAATATTGTCTAGTCTTGATCATCTACTGTTCTAGCAAAAAACAAAAAAGTTATAAGTTAGATCAATAAATGTCATGAGTTTCAGTGGAATATCCTGGCTTAAGGCATGTTAGAAACAGGATATTGTTAACAGTGCAGTGAACTAATTATTTCTGTATTTTATGAATGAATTTTATGTTTGTAATTTCCCTGCTTTTATTAAAGAGACAGATTGTGTTTCATAATTTTTTTTTTTGTTGCACCCAGGGCTCGCATGCCGAGCTGTGGAACACAGTAAAGTTGAATCAAGGATTTGCTGCTGAGAAAGAAACACACAGGGGAACTATCACTGGTTTCCAGTTGGTTTTATAACAATGTACAAAGAGGTGAGAAGGAGAAAGAAGGAATTGACATTAATTTGGCACCTACTACGGACCAGATACAAGGAGCTATCCAAAGACATGGTCTTTAATCCTCACAGTACTCATGTTGAACATTTTCATTCCTATTTAACAGATAGGTTCCCAGTGGTTAAGTGATGTATTTAAGATCATCTATTTTGTGAATATACTTAATCAAAAGGCAAGATAACCTATGTCCTTGAACATGTCCTTAAAAGCATTCCCATGTTGGAAGGGCGGAGAAGTCTAGGCAGAGGGTCTGGGCCCACAGCTCAAAAGAGGCAACTTCCAAATGCAAAATAGCTTTGATTTTGGGTATTGTTTAGACATATATTCAAAAATTTGCAATATATTCCACAATATAGACATGTTTATTTTAATATTGAAAACTATTTTAAATTGCCTTTTCTCAATAGGCTCCATAGAAATAGTCACCTTAGATATCTTAAACATGCTTTCCATAGGCAGCCTCCTGTCTTCTCAGCTCACTCTTCTCTTAAAGCAGTTACTCCTTTAGACATCAACAGGTTCCTGGTGACTGGTCCCAGGGGCTTCTGGCTGCTCTTCAACAGTAGAGGATGTTACCTGGGAGGTCCTCAGTATCAGCATCCTTCTTAACTCATCAGCATTCCTTCAGGTTCCAGCTTAAGCTGCACTGTGGCTGTCTCAGTTCTATCGCAACCACTCTGTCCCTTAATTCTTTTATTAGAAGTCCTTTCATCAGAGGCAACTGTGGGGACTTAGCATTAGGTCAAACTTATGGTTTGTACAACTCTTGCCTGGAACTATATTCTTATTGACAACCATCATAACTACACATAATTATACATTTTTTTCTGTATAATCCTCACAGTAACTCTATACATGTTATCATTATCTCCATTTTTAGGTTAGACATCAAAACAAAAACAAAATATATCACTTAGGAATGTGTATAACTTCTAAAGGTCACAGGCTGGTAAGCAGAAAAACTAGTAAGACATATGTATGGACACACACATTCACATACATCTATCTATCTGGTCTACATTCTGATATCCTGTCCTGATATCCATTGCTCTTGCCAAGCTTATAAGTATGGGAGAAATTCTGAGCTTGATCCCAAGCTAACTACCCTCTACTTCTCCTTCCTGCCAACCTGGCCATCCACAAAGCTCAGTTAAGTCTCTTTAGTCCCACATATTACTATGCTCTTGAATTCTGAGTTCTGATTGCATGAAAATTATTGAATATAACAGTAATAACTAGGAGATATCAATACAGAAGGCTCTCCACCACTTTTGGGAGAATTCTCAGTGCCTATCACTTATTTAGCCATTTATTAATTCAGTACACATTTATGAAGCATCTACAAAGTACTATATACTATATACTATACTATACTATACTATACTATACTATACTATACATATTATACTATAATAGTACCATAATATTCTACTTCTATCTTCATGCTGCCCTAGTGGATGTTTCTAGGTATCATCTTTTACTTTGATTCCCTTAGTCAGCTTTCAATCGTATAAGGATTAATTGAAGGGTTCAACCTCTGTCTGCCAAAATGTATCTTGTCCACTACCTAGTTAAAAATAAGAATATTATAGGGGAGGCTAGGGGACTGTCTAGGGCGGGGGGAAAAATGGACACATATGTAATACCCTTTGTAATAAAAAAAATTAAAAAAAGAATATTATCAATGTCACCCTCATTGGCACCATTCAAAATGTAATAAAAGTTATAATTAAAAATATGTTTATGAATCTACCTCAAATTTAAGTGATGTTACACAAAGTAAGGTAATGCAGAAATTAATTCCATTTCACAGATGAGAAAACACAACTTTAAAGAAGCTCTACAATTTCATGTTGAACAAATTTTCCAGTCCAATTCCATAACTTTTCCCCATGTACCAAATTGTTTTCCTATTATAAATAGTATATATGCCATCTTTCCTCAAAAAGCTCATGAAATGTATGAAATATATACAATACATGCTAAAATGGAGATAAAAATAGTGAATATAATAAAAATGCTCTAAAATTAAACAAATAAAATTACTGTAAATTGATTGTTAATTTTGCTACAAGCTTCCTAGCAGCCAAGATAAACACAATTTGGATTTTATGGAAATACATATATTTTTAAGTCATGTAGGGACAACTGATATTTCTAAAAGATATCAGATAAAATGTGAGAAATGATATTCCAGGGACCTATTAATGGTAAGTTATAGTTCCCAAATTGTGGCTACAGCCTAACTTTACATGGAATACTTGGGAGGGGCTGTCATTTGTAGTCCCAAGGAGAGGTGGTCCATGCAGGGAAACAGTTCACCCTTCACTTTGGAGTGACCAGAATATACCAGACAAAGCACCAGCATATAGCATCTAGAATTCTACTCTGAAGGGCTTAAGTCAAGAGATTGGATAAAGAGACAATCTTCATAGCAATAGTCACGATTAAGGGGGCAGTGGGAAGAGATTAATCAAATAACATATACATATTTATATATAATTCATGGATACAGAGAATAGTTTGGTGAAGGCCTGGTTGGGGTGAGTGCAGAGTAGAGGGGACTAATGGGGAGGAAGGGAAGGAGACATCTGTAATACGTTCAACAATAAAGACATTTTTTTAAAAAAGAAACAAATAGTCAAGGTTAAATAGAAGAATAAAGAATGTTAAGGTGTCCAGGGAAGAACAGCATCATTAAGGCTATTTTTCTATGACTATATCTAAGAGGTCAAGGAGAGGAGAGAGGATGCCTGGAACCTGTGGGAGTCAGAGCCATGAAGAGGGTTTCACTCACCAACAGCTGCAGTCACAGTGAGTAGCGCTACTGCCAGAAACCAGTTTTCAGAGTCAGAAAGGAGCGGGAGACAAATGCTTTAACCTCTCTCCATTTACTAGGCTGGCTCTTCAGCCAGACCCCATCAAAGACCAGAGAGCAAAGAACCTTTGCAGATGTCAGGAGGAGGCCCACCTCCAGATCACAGAATAGGGTGGCACTGGAAACTGATGGGGGAAGGTGGTGAGGGAGAATAACCAGCATACCTGCATATGAGTCTTGGCTCCCCTACTCACTATGTGAAATTAGGCAAATGACTTCAGTTGTCTGAATCATACTCTCTACAATGGATTACTGTGAAATAATAGAATTGATATTAACATTATGTGATTAGGAGGACATGATGGATATTTGTATAAATTATAATGCCTTATGGCACTGGATGAGAATATTGGGTTGACAATTTTGCAGGAAATTTGACTATGAGCAAAGACAAATTTACGAAAGAGCTGAGCTAAAGAGCAGCTCAATTACAGTTCTATTGAAGCCCCACCTGCACCGAAGCCTTGAATAATCATCTAGGTGTAATCTAAAACAACACCAAGGATTTTAAAAAATAAGTTACATACTTAACCTTTGGTGTTGCCAAGCTAAATATGATCTCTTACCATGAACCCACATGACACATATTATCTATATAGCCTCAAGTGACACTGCTTACTGAGTCACATCAGAAGGACATGAATGCAGGTTGGTGATGGACCTACTTGGGGAGGCTGCTTTTTCTGGAAATGGTCTCAGTACAAATGGGTGGGTCACACTGCACCAGAGCGTGCAGAGAACTGAGCAAAACTGAGATAATCTGACTTCTTTGTCCCCAAGAGCAGTGGTTCTCAACCTTCCTAATGCCATGACCCTTTAATACAGTTCCTCATGTTGTAGTGACCTCCAATTTCATTGTTACAAATTGAACATAATTAAAGCATAGTGATTAATCACAAAAACAATATGTAATTATATATGTGTTTTCTGATGGTCTTAAGCGACCCCTGTGAAAGGCTCGTTCGACCCCCAAAGGGGTCGCGACCCACGGGTTGTATGCAAAGAACCAAACAACAAACACACAATTGTGTCTCAACTAGATGTGGTGCAGGCTCCCTTTCCCCAGCACCAATCGCAGTGCCCTCCAATTAGAGAGAATCCCGTTGCCTCTCTTAAATGAATAAATGATTTAAAGTCTGTAGATGTCTAAAATAACAAAGTCATAATCTCTCCAGTGCCTGAGTTCCTTCCAGCTAGTCAGCTGGGCCCAGTGATCCATTTAGGCCCCTGTGTAGTAGATGTTCTCTGAAGTGTCCTACTGAAACAGTGTTTTGTTGTTGTTTGTTTGTTTTTGTTTTTTTCTCAGAAATATTTTGGAACCAAAGAGGCTCTTAAAGAATAATTCTGGTGGGTGGCATTTGGCATGGTGCTAGGGTGAATGTAAGTCAAAGTTTGCAATGCGAGAGCTCAGGGGGAGGGGGTTTGCTGGATCTCTGGCCTGATAGAATAAGCAGACAATCTTCTAACTTTATCTCTCCTTCCCCTTTTCTTGAACCTCTTGATACCAAAGAACTAAGATTTGGTATTATAGTTCATTATAGAAAGAAATGGAAAACATAACAACCCCAATCATCCATTTAGTCAACATTCATTGTGCCCCTGCTTTGTGGTGATCATTCATTGGCTGTTGGGAATATAGTGATCCTGGACTCCAGCTCCTAAATCCCAGAATGACATTACTCTTTAACACTGTATCTCCCTTATTAGATTTTAAAATATTCAGCATAAGGAGGTGGACTAATTTATATCCCTAAATCCCAGATAGGGCTGTGGACATATTAAGGACTTGATAGTTTGTTTAAATAAATGAATATGTACCTGTTCTTTTTTCCCCCTGGGATATGCAATTTTTAACCACCTGTATAATATGTAATCATTAGGTTAAACTTAATTTAATGCAACAAATATATGTATACTAGAGGCCTGGTGCATGACATTTATGCATGGTGGGGAGGGGGGTCCCTCAGCCCGGCCTGCACCCTCTCACAATCCAAGACCCCTCGGGGGATGTCCAACTGATGGTTTAGGCCCGATCCACAAGGACATCCTTTCACAATGTCAGGTGGACATCCTTTCACAATGTGGGACCACTGACTCCTAACCAATCGCCTGCCTGCCTGCCTGATCGCCCCTAACCACTATGAATGCCTGACTGATTGCCCCTAACCACTTTGCCTGCCTTCCTGATCACTCCTACCTACTAGCCTTCTTCCTGCCTGATCACCCCTAACCGCCTCTGCCTCAGCCCCCACCACCACAGCTTCATCAGGAAGGACGTCCAGAATGACATCCAGAAAGTTGTTCAGCTGTCTGGTCTAATTAGGATATTACACTTTTATTATTATAGATCACTTTATTACTTCCTTCTCTGTGTTATGAGATAGGAAACAAAGGTGAACTTAACAACTACTAACTTGATGTTAAGTTATACTGCTATGAATAAAAGGCTCAAAGGAGAAAGTTCAGGCAACAAAAACAGCTTTCTGAAATCTTAGGGTTCCTGTAAAAGTTTGAAGTCATGGAATGAGTGTTTTAATTATCCAAGGAGCTGGGACTCTAATATGGCTCTTAATAGTGTGATAACATCTCTTAAATTTTGGACAACACTCTCTATGATATCATTAGCCAGACTGGGGAAGGTTGTCACACAACCTTCATCATGCATTTCCAATATTGGGCTATTGATCATGACCAAATTTAAAAGCCACTGGGGTGGAGTTTAGAATGTCTTATCTTCACCAAAATCAGCATAGCAAAGGAACTTGCATTTTTTTTTGCTTATCCTTTTGGCATAAGTATTTGTTTTAAAGATAGTCTGCAAACTGTGTTGAGAGCTGGGCTTGACAAGGTGCTTTGCTCATATAGATTCAGGTGTAACCCTCCTGTTCCTTCTCACTTTCATTCAATATCCCCTTTCTGATCTGATAGGAAAAATGCACACAATTGCACAGCCAGCCCCCACTCCCAATGCACATGCACATCATATCTGGGGGGAAAAAAACAACAACATTTAGTTCTTGTATCAGAGTAAAACAAGACATTATATGTGTCCTCTTACAGGCTCTCCCACTCTTTTTCTGAAAATGTAAATGCCATCCCTCCTCTACTTTGGAGAGTACTTTCATTAGATACATTTAATAAGCAACTTATTCACTAAATCACTAATTTATTCAGTCAAACTTCGGTGCCATCCTTTTACTAAGCCCTAAGTACACTAAGAATGGAAATGATGGTGAAGGGAAAATAGTGGGACAGGATCTGTGAAGAGGACATCAAAGGAGAAAGTGAAGTGGCTATTGCCCTGGCTGGTGTGACTCAGTGGATAGAGCATTGGTCTTCAGACTGAAGGGTCCTGGGTTTGATTCCCAGTCAGGGCACATGCCTGGATTTCAGGCTTGGTCCCCGGGGGGGGAGTGGGGCATGCAGGAGGCAGCTGATCCATGATATTCTCTCATCATTGATGTTTCTCTCCCTTCCTCTCTGAAATCAATAAAAACATAAAAAAAAGAAGTGGATATCATTGTTCTTGTGTTCTGGAGCTGCGGGAGGCGTAATGAGCAATGGAACTAGAGATATAAGCTGGGTTCTGACTATCAAGAAATATAGGCTATGCTCATTAAGGAGTATGGAGTTTGTATTGAAAAAAATGAAGAATCATTAAAAAATTCAAGCAAGGTGTTTATAAATGACTAATAGCATTAGAGAGCTGCACTATGAAATATGGCAGCCAACAGCCACATGTGCTGTTAAGCACTTGAAATGTGAAAAGTCTGAATTTTGATGTGTCCTAAATTATATATAAATTATATATATATATATGAAAACAAAATCTATCACTATTAATTTTATATATGGTAATATTTTGCACATAGTGAAATAAATAAATAAATAAATGATATATCATTAATAGTGCCTGGGTGTTTTTTTTGTGTTCATTTTTTTGTTTGTTTAATTTTTACTTTTATTTTGCTGCTACTAGAAAATTTAAAATTACATATGTGGCCCACATTAGATTTCTCACAATATATTTCAAAAACTCCTGATCTAGATGAGAGATGGCAGAGGTCTAGACAGGATTAAAAAAAACAGGAGGATGAAGTAGAGATACTTGATCATTTTACAATTATTTACATTAATGTGAACTTCAAACTCGGATTTGCATACACTTGGGTGATGAAAATCTTTAAGAGGTACTAAGGTACACAGATGTTTATGTCACAAGTTTTCTGCAGATTTTCCCTAAACCACAGCTGCCTAAACAAACTCCTGGGGTCAAGGAAGACATCCAATAAGTTCTCTTAGTTTATATTTCCAAGAAAAGACACCTTTTTCTGTAGAAGAAACGGTGACCTCTCACCCACACAACTCCCTAGGGTGCATTACTCCAGCAGAAAAACCCTCAAGCCAACTCAAAAGATTGGTGAAAAGTTGCAAAGTGAAAGGCCAGAGCCAAGATAATGCATCCTCCAGCAATGTGATTGCCTAATTTCTCCTTTCATTGACATTGAAGGAGACCTGACCAAAGTAACAGCTGATGTGTCGTTAAGATATTTGTTGATGAAATATGTCACTATGATCTTCAGAATATTGTTCAGAAAAAGATAACATAGAAGGAAAGTTGCTCTAACAAAATCTTTCCATTCCCATCCACTTATACAAGTGAATAAGTTTTCTTCATGCTTGGATTTGATAAACAAATAGAAAAATAAAAACATGGATGTTGAATCCCACTTCTATCTATACATTAGTAATATTCATCCATGCATATTTCATTGATTGAAAAATATCATTTTTTCTGATTGAGATATATTGCTACTATATTTTTGCTTTTATCTCTAGTAATAATGTGCTAATGTTAAAATATAAAGGTGGTTTTGATTAATGTATCAATAATAATTATAATGATAACCCAATCTAGAAGAAAAAAATAACACTTAGAATTGTGTCTCAGGAAATGGAAATTTCTAAATAATCTAATTTTCATACATATTTTGTTTCAGAGAAGTTTGCTAGGTTGATCAATAAAAGACTTTTAAGCATTGCAAATAGATTACATTAGGTTAAAATACTGTGGGAGAAGTGGATTAGAAATACAAGTTCAAGAGAAAAAGTAACAAAGTAAGATTTCTTCTGTTAAAGAGCTTGCTCATGTCTTTTAAAAATGGATGACAGCGGGTGTTAAAATCACCCTAGTACTTAAATTCCACCGAATGCATTTAGAAGAGTGATATAACAGTTTTACATTTAAATGTTAGTTTTTACGATCTGCTGTAAATTATATGTTCTGCAACTATTTACATTTATGATGAAAAATTGTGGATGTGAACTAAAAAGTGTGTGAGGGATATATAGCTATTTTTCTTAATTCTCCCATAGAGTGTGTGAACTAAAGACAGCAATTTAGAGGATTCACTGAGGGCTTGGGAACCTATTCAGGATCTGGGGTGCAGGTGAGGGAGTCTTGGGCACTGCTGTGAATGCCCGATGAGATCAAGCACAGTTTAGCTACAAAGCATATTGGCATTTTCTCCCATGTGATTCTTCACTGTGACGAAAGGTGCTATGTGCCCCTGACCTCCTGGCACTAAATGCCAGCAACAATCCCCTTTCCTCATCAAGGTTCCTCAAAGGGCCCCATGCATGTCAACGCATTGATTTGGACACAACAATCCTTCCCCTGGCTGAGACCCACCAGAGCAAGATGAATTGCAGAGGCCTTAAAGGAAGATTTTGCCAGCATTTTGGGCTCCGGCTTGGTTTGCCAGGGGGGTCTGCCAGGAACCTGCATATCATTCTGTCACAGCAGAACTGAATGGAACATGAGAGAGATAGCTCCACATTCCTGTCCAGATGATAGTGGAATTATGCTCTTGAAAAAGACTTGGAGTTTGGACCATCATTTTATTTGCACCCCAGGAAAAGCACCTGCTCCACCCATCACTATTTGATGGCTATGGAAGAGAGGATAGAACTGACATGCTGTCAGAATTTATCAAGTAAAATACAAGAAGCAAACTTGAACTTGCACCAGAGTTGTCTATGGGGAGTCTGGGCCATTGGGAAATTGCCCCTCTTTATCTAGGCCAGGATTCGATGTAAGCAGCTTGCAAGGACTGAGGGAGGTCTATGGGTGAGCAGGGGAGGTGGGAAAACAGATAGAGGGTGACTCTGTGTGCTATAAAATCCAGCAGAGGGAACACACGCCAAATATAATATGCCTGGTTTCTGGGATTTCTGTCTCCAGCTTCAGCAATGAAGGTTCATTGTACATGATTTCTGGCCCCTTTTTCTGGGTTACTGTTCCTGACACCCGCTTCACCTCAAGCTGGTTTAGGGGCCTTACTACTGAACTTTCAGATCACCTTCTGATTCTTCTATAATGGTATCAATTACACTCTTGTTTGTGGACATTCTGATGGGATAAAAGAGAAAGGAAAAGGTAATATTTTGAAGGTCAGAGGTAGAGATTGGAATAGATTTCAAAAGCCTCTAACTCTCTTCCATGAGATTTTTCTCTGTGCTCATGATCCTCTGTTTTAGGCTAGGTATATGTGTTTTTTAGTTGTGTTTATAGTGAGTGCAGTTACCTGAGTATTTTGAAATCAAGAAGTGTGGGTCAATTGAAATGTTGGGGCTCAGGCATTTCTAGGGACTGTGTGTGAGGGAGGGACTCAGGAGGCCAGAAATCAATATTCACACAAATTATGTGCCAGAAAAATACTGCTCTAGACCCAGGACATCAGCAAAGGGAATCTACAAGCCATTGAGACTGTAGCTGTATCAGGGAAATACAATGCACTAAAAAGATTTAGAGAATAACACATCTCAAGTACCTACAGATACAGTAGAATCTTAGCATAAAACTGTAGAGAGTCTTGAAGAGTCAAAAATTGTATATGTTCAGAAATAATGTAGTCTTAAAGGTTACTGCATGGAATGTTTAAGTATGTTCAGCCCATGTCTCCTTCATGGGGAGAGTCTTCCTGGTTTCAATCATGGCATGTTTGTGTCCAGTCATGTTTGGCCACATCTTCACGAGAACCTGATTGAAGCTAAGGCAGTCGGATCCTTTCCCTCCTCAGTATTGGAATCAATAGACAAAAACTGAACAAAAGGTCCTGTGAATTGAAACCATAAGGCCACAGGGAATTCTGAGGTAATAACTAATGATTGTCACTGATAACTAAATGGAGAAAACCAGTCTACAGGGGGGACGTGCAAATGAAGCACAGAGAGTGGCAGAGATGAGAGACAACACACACATGCACACACATTATGTGCGATCCAGCTATGCTGCCTGGCTACTGGGGTCTATAAACCACCCCCTATACTTTTCAAATAAACCTCTTTTGCTTTATTAATTGAGTTTTGTTTTTTTGGTTTTTTTGGTCTCCATCTCATTTGTTTTATTTCATCCCTAGCAAAGACAGTCATGTCATTCAATGCCCTTATTTTCAGAAAGGAAATAGTCCTAGAAAAGAAAAACAATTCAGTTAAATTCTAATTAATGAGAGACTCAAGGCAGGCATGCAGATCTAAATTTCTTCCGCTACCAGATGGATTTCTGAGTAAAAGAACAATCAGCTTCCAAAGAGGTTGCTACTGTTGATTCTCCCTATTGATTCCCCATTCCAGGTCCAGGCCACTATAGTCCAAGATTCTGAACTGACTGATGTTTAGTCACCGAGTTATGGAAAAAATGTGTGTATATGTGTGTGTGTGTGTGTGTGTGTGTGTGTGTCTATATTTTCACTAAGTTGACTTTAGAATTTGGCACCTGTACACTATTTCTACAGAGTAAAGATTATTGCTTTTAGCCATTCTAACTTCAAGATTTAGAGTACAAATATCATTTATCCATCCATAAATACTCCCTTTAATTCTGGGGCCAATATCTCACCTATTAGAAAGATGGTTCCATGATGATCTGACCAGGAAAGTCCTCCTATCCTCTCTTACCAGGGCTTCTTCTGCATGTACTTTAATCCATTCTGTGAGCCAGGCCCCAAACTGAAACAGGGCTCTGAACTCCCCTCCACAGATATAGGAGGGGTCTCTGTTTTAACCAGAGCTCAGTGCTCTCACTGTTCAGAACAACCCAGTTTTGTCCTGGAAGCCTTCAATCCTGGTGATTGTCCTTGCTCTGACAAGTGCCTTCATGGCCTCTTAGCAAATCTTTGGTCAAATACCATCCTGTCTCTGTGTTAATACCCTGGTCTTTCTTTCTTAGTTACTCTGTGTTGATGATCTAAATCTAAATTACTCTCAGTGCCACACCTTCAAAGCTCTTTCATCCATGTCATTCTGACACTGCTTATCCATAACATCCCACTTTAGAGCATGCCATAACCCACCTTATCCTCCATGCCTGCACCCCATCCAGCTGTTCAAAGAGCACAATACACGGGTAAGGTCCCTAGTCTCTGTTGAGTTCATGACAATGCCCATTGGTCCTTCTCCTTCAGCTTATGAACACCTACTTTTATTTCAATGCAGTTTAATATAGCCCCACAGTCCCAGAAACTGACTTGAACCTTCTACTTCATTGTGGACATATGAGGAAGTCATATCCCCTTTATTTTCATTTCCTACAAATCTCTCACTCCCACCACACTATTTATATCCATACTTTGTGATATCTCTTCCAAGCCCAAAGAGAAAATAATTTTTGTATAGCTCATGTATCTGGGCTCCACTTTCCTCTTTATGAAAGGACCAGAATATTTCAATTATTCCCAAGCTCTAGGGTAGTTTTAGTCTCTCCTTTCCCATTGACTCACTCACTTGAGCCTATAACAAACTCAAGTCTTTTGAAGCTCGTCTCAATCTATTCCTGAAAGAATCAAGTCCAATGCCCTAGGGCAGTGGTCAGCAAACTCATTAGTCAACAGAGCCAAATATCAACAGTACAACGATTGAAATTTATTTTGAGAGACAAATTTTTTAAACTTAAATTACATAGGTAGGTACATTGTTATTAACTTAATTAGGGTACTCCTAAGGCTTAGGAAGAGCCACACTCAAGGGGCCAAAGAGCTGCACGTGGCTCACGAGCCACAGTTTGCCCACCACGACCCTAGGGCATCGGCTATATCTAATGAACTAACTTTGCTCTTATGCCTCTAGATAGAAACTGCTTCTTAGTTACCCATGACCAGAACCTCATTAATAGATGGCTATTTAAGAAAAAGGCATTTTCCAATTCTCTTATCGTGCCTCCCAATATATATCACTGACCATGGAGTTGGGAAGAGATATGCAATGGTACACTATTATAGTGTTTTCACTATAAGAGATGCAAATAAGTGCAAGCTCATAGATAATAGCAGAATTTAGTAAAATATTTAGAAAGTGATAAAATTTAAGTATTTATTACCTCTGTTTCAAAATGATTTATTTTTTTAAATTTATGTCATTTAGTTTTTAATAATGACTATGCATAACAACTAGCTTACAAAATGTAAAAATATAATAATCAATTATCATAAGCCAGTACTAGCAGCTCTAGCACACTATTGTGTGCTCCCCTTTTCTTGAACAAGATGTTTCTATACATTCCATAATTCTATTTTGTCTAAAGTGTCCTCATAGCTACCTAATGATATCGTTTCTGTTCGCTGTGATTTTTTTCTCTTCACTTATCTAAGGAAATCACTGTTCGCAAAAGTTCTGCACTCAGTCAATTGATCTCACATTGTACACACTCTTTAATACCACTCCCATAGACCTATTTCAATATACCACCATCCACCCAGGCAATTCAGACACACCATTGCAAATCATCCTTGAATCTTTCTAATTCTTCCATCTCCCACAATCTTATCTTACTTTACATTCTAAATATATCAGGTACCCTCTCTTCTTTAATCCTTTAGCCATTTTTCTAATAAAGGTCCTATCTTACCAAAATAGTTTCCAAATGGATCCCACTTTCTCTATTCTTGCCTATCTTTCCCAGCAGCTACCATCGTGATTTACTAAATTTCATATATTATTATGACATTTCTTGATTAAGTCTTTTCAATGTCTCCCCATTCCCCACTGGATAACTATATTGCAACATAAATTCCTTCTTTATTTGGTCTCTGCCTGACCCTACCAGCTTCATCTTTTACCACTTCCTGTTTTATTTACTTTTTATGTTCCACCAATATCAAACTTCTAATTACCTCCATAACTAACTCTTGCACTCCTCTATGATTTAATTCAAGCTATACCTCTTTGTTTTCATAATTTGACACTTACCAGCCTTCATCTGACCAACTCTATATCCAACTCTTAAGTCTTAGATCAGAAACCACATCTCTTTGAGGCAGACATCCTTAATTTCCTATTTTGGTCTAAGTGTCTGGGGCAACCAGGAAAATGAGCCATTCATCTCTCCTGCTTGGATGAGATGACTGATGGTCCCAGCTT
>NW_006288013.1:344075-345535 GCF_000327345.1 Myotis davidii | reverse complement strand
CCTGCCAAGGTCATGCTTTGTGTGCTCACAAACAATGACAGAGGGCATCTGGGGTCCAGAGGCAGGCCCATTGTAATCAGAAGCAGAGCACCTTCACTGAATGACTTTGCCTTGAACATTTCCCATGGCCATGCCAGGACATTTTTATATTGTGATGCAGTCTTAGATCTTTCTACCTTAAATCTCCTTCATTCTATCAGTATTCTGATCTAAAGGCTTACCACAGTCTTTTCCTGCCTGCTCTCCAAATAAATCTTGTGCATGTCTAACACTGTCTTGATACCCTATTTCTCTGAGGACTATAACTAATGTATCCTACCCTTCTACCAATGTCTATAAATTTTCCTACTAATTATATTTTAATGTTCCGTGTGTATCCCCAATGAGACTGCAATTTTGAAAGCAGGAGCTCTGGTATCTGCCTTTATATTAAAGAATTTAGACACATCCTAGTTGATCAGTAAATGGGCATTGAATGAATAAATAAAGTTGAAGAAAATTTACACTTTGCCAAAAAAAAAAGGTTATGTATGATTCCCAGAGTAATTGACTGTGTTTGAGTTTTTCGAAGCATGAAAATATGTGATATGTCAGAAGTGGCAATTTCATAAAAGGTATTAAACCACTATATCACCATTTCAACTTAATTGCAGTGTATAAAATAAGTTTAGCTCTGAATTTGGAAGCAGTCAATATAAAAAGTGACAAGATATTTTTCACAAGCTTGTGTCTTATAGAAAGTAACCTAGTTCTTCTAAAATTGGTAAATGCTACTTAGAATCATCCCAGCGAACTTTGAGGAAAAATGAATGAAAATAGAAAATACTCTCAGGGACTCCAAAAGTATGCACTCATTTAGAAAGCAGTGCACAGTCTGGGGAAATCTCCCTCCATTATTTCATGTATACCTGTTTTATTTCACATATGACCAGATAGTATCTCTTGAGTGTTTTGTTCCAGGCAGTATTTGAAACATGAAGAGAGGTGGCATATGCATATACAGTTTTTGAAAAATTTTTAAATATCTTTAAAATACAATGTGATGGAACAACTAGATAATATTTTGTGACTTTATGATTCCAGTTTCCTATTTTTTAAATACTTAAATATCTTAAAGGACATGTAGTTAGGAAATATTCTCACTAACGGAAAGCCAAGTGGATAAACTATTTATTTGCTCATGAAAAAGATGGGATTCTGATTAGAATAAAGGGTTAAAAATACTTGGTATACTTGTATTATTGAATAGATTTTATTTTTTTATTGTTTAAAGCATTACACATAGTAGTACATATATGTCCTTTTTTTCCCCATTGACCTTCCCCCAGCCTCTCCAACTCCCTGTCACATGCCCTCATCCCACCCTCACAGTGTCTTGTCCATTGGTTGTGCTTATATGCATGCATACAAGTCCTTCGGTTGATCTTTCCCCCGCCCCCTCCCCAACACTCCCCAGCATT
>NW_006288013.1:341183-343904 GCF_000327345.1 Myotis davidii | reverse complement strand
CTTATTTCATTCTGCATAATGCTCTCCAGTTCCATCCATGCTGCTGCAAATGGTAACAATTCCTTCTTTCTTTTATAGTAGTGTAGTATCCCATTGTGTAGATGTACCATAGTTTTCTAATCCATTCATCTGCTGATGGGCATTTAGGCTGTTTCCAAATCTTAGATATGGTGAATTGTGCTGCTATGAACATAGGGGTGCGTACATCCTTTCTGATCGGTGTTTCTAGTTTCTTGGGATATATTCCTAGACTTGACATATAGATGCACTGCTGCTACTGATAATCTTTTAGCCTTTCCTCTAATAATTGAGATGTAGGAGAGAGGAGAAAGACTCTTTAAAGTTTATATTTCTGAGTGCATAGAATCAAAGAATACTAAGCCTAGAAGAAAATTCTGAGGCCATATAGCTTGTGAACAAATACAAAAAAAAAAAGGTCCAGAAAAATTAAGGTAATTGCTCAAGAACATTTAGCCAGTTCATGATAGCACTAGGATTTTAATTCATTAGTTGATCAATTACTTAATTCATCAATTCATTTAAGCTTTACACATGCATGTAAATATCTGTGGAACATAGCATAGCGGAGGGTGGGAGGTAGCCCATGTGTTCTGCTAATGGTGGGGCTATAGCAGCTACAGAAAAGTTCTAGCTTTTAAGGAGCCCCCAGTCCAGAAATGGATAGAATGTAGATACATAAAGAATTGCTGTACAATTACAGGAGTGAATAAGCTAGAAGCAAAAAATTAAGGGCTTTGGGGATACTCTAAGGGGAAAAACTTCTCTTTAGAAAATCTGTGTCTTCATGTTTACTGTTTTCCCTGACCTTGTACCCCATTTGCTCCTAGTGAGACTCCTCTCCATCACGCCTCTGGTTCTCCAATTAGCTCATCCTGCTTTAGGACACTCCAGGAGCAGACTCTTCCCTGATTTCTAGTGGAAAATAATGAGCTTGTCCTATCCTATCCCAATGTCTCCCCATTGGAATATAACTGATGTGCTCAAACCATGAGTAATTTAGAACCAGAGCACTTGAATGGAAGGCAAGAAAGAAACATACAGAATTATATCCAATATCTATTCCAACACCTACAGACATCTTTTTTCTTGTTTTTGTTTTGTTTTGTTTTTGTCTGACTTAAGAAGGCACTTTGCTTGAGTCACTTCTAGATAGTTAAAAAAAAAAAAAAACTAGACCCACGAAATATCTTTGACAAAAAACAGAAAATATAATGTATACAAGTCAAAAATGCCAATCAATAACATCACTAGTAGCTTTGCTTAGTGTTCTTTACTAAGGTCAGGGTAGGATCAAGTTCCCTATGAAGATACATGTGGAATTTGTTATATTCAAGATCCCCGGTACTGAGTCACTCTCAGTCTTTCATAATCAAAATTCTCTTTCTATAATCTGAGAGGCATTTGCCACTTCTATCTTCCTACTCTGTGCACTTTACTAAATGTCTTGATGTTCCTTACATGTGCTGGGCTATTTCCTACTTCTGGGATGGAACATTTTATTTTCTCTTCCAGAAGTAACTTTTGCTTCTTTTCACCTCATTTGTAGCCCACACCTCTCTCAGGAGAATTTCATGAAACCATTTGACAGACATGGTATCGGGTACTTAACATGCTATTTTTTAATTTCACAAGCCTTGTAAGGAAAGTATGCTTATATTCATTTTACTGGAAATAAATTAAAACCAGAGAGATAAAATAATTGTTCCATGTGCTCATATTTTTTGAAACTCCAATCAAATTGCATTAAAATTGTCTATTTATTTTGACTCCTTGACCAGCTCTGCCAAAAACAAAGATAATGTAAGGTACATATGAAATTTAAATATTTCCAATAGCCATTTAAAAAAGGAACAATAAATAAAATTAATTATTTATATTATAATATAATATAAATATATTATAGTTAGCCAATATTACAATTTCAATATGTAATAAATTATTAACAAAATATGTGACATTATTTTGTAATACAAAGTCTTTGAAATCTAGTGTGTATTTTATACTTAAAGTGTGTCTTATTTTCACTAGCAATATTTTAATTGCTCAGGATGCCAATATATTAGACAATGCACTTCTAGACTCTAAGCTCCTTGAGGATGTGAATTTTTTTCTGTGTTTTGTTGTTTGCTTATGGTGGTTTCTTTTGTTTGTTTGTTTTTAGGTGTTATAGTCTCAGGACGAAATGCAATTCATCACAGATTATTGCAATAGAAGGAACTTTGTAAACTAGTAATTAAGAGTTCTGGATCCAGACAGACCAAGAAAGTACCAACTTACTATTTTTCTAAACTTGGGTAAGTTTCTTAATCTCTCTAAACATTTGAAACTCGACCTTCCTATTTTTTTTTATTATCAGGAGAACCATCATCTATAGCATAGATCCTATTAAAAGCAAAATATATGTAAAGTATCATGGAAGAACCCTGTAGCATGGCATAATTGTTGACTGCTCAATTAATATCATTCAATTGAATACTTTGAAATATATCATTTTCCCAAGAATTATTTCAGCATTTGAAAAATTAAGTATTAAATGAATCAATGATTGCATGAGATAATGAGTATGTATAAATTGAGAGCAATACCCATCTGTCACTGCATCAGGAGACTATGCCTACATTTTCACCAAATTTAGAGCATACTTTTGGTTTGGTATGGTTTACAGGATAGCTATAATATAACCTCACAGCTCAATAATTT
>NW_006288013.1:338037-341134 GCF_000327345.1 Myotis davidii | reverse complement strand
CCTCCTCATAAATGACACTCATATTCCACAGCTGTAACTGAGATTCAGAGAGAAACTGTCTCACTATTGATCTGGACAGACATGCCTACACATGCATATAAGGATAGAGCAAAATAATAGTCATTTTCAATAATCAGCTGCATAAGAGAAGTCACAACGTCAAATGCTATAAAGTTATTATGATATGGTTTTGCAATTGAAACCTTCTTACTTAGGCAACTCTATTGGGCTGCTCCAGGTTTATTGGGAGCCAGAGTTGATACCTTAATAACTGTTAGTCTTCTGAATCAATGAATAAATATACACAAACCCACATACATATTCACAGAGCTATTTCTTAAGCAACTGCCATCTGACAGTCATGGTATCAGGTACTTAACATGGTATTGTTTAATTTCACAAGACTTGTAAGGAAGGTATGCTTATATTAATTTTACTGGAAATAAATTAAAACCAGAGAGATAAGGTAATTGTTCCAGTTTATACTGATGAGCTGATAAGAAGCAGAACTAGAATTTAATCAAGACTTTCTGATTGAAACCTAGAATCATTTGGTAGCTGGTGATTTCTTCATTGCTAAGGTTCAGTAATTTTGACACCACACAGTATATGTTTTTAAGGTTTAGAATGAGGTTAGCACATCATATGCTTGGCAAACGTGGGACAGGGTAAGTACACATCTACTCCTTCTTCCCTTCCATTTTCAAGATGAGAGAACCAGCTACAGAGTAGTTACTTAACTTGCAGAGTCACACAGTTATTTGTGGACTGTGTCTTCTGACTCTTTCCATGACCACACCAAGTGTGAAAGATGGTAGAATAGAGCTCCCAAGATGACTTAGATGGTTTTTGAAAATAAGCAGGCAGACAGATGGGCCTGAGCAACTCTGAGCAATGCCAAACTTTGAGCAACAGACACGCTTTAATGATGGTGCTTGAGCAGAGGATAGCAAAATGCAGGCAGGAGGGCCAATGCCAGAATCATTTTTCAAAAAGCGAATGTAGAATTTCACCACCTAATAACTTCAATCTGTAGAATGATTACAGTGCAGGTAGTATCTCTGCTTGGAAAATATCAGACTCTAAAAGAAAAGGATCATCTCTTTAAAGAGGGATTAGACTTATAAGATTTGGAAAACAAAACAAAATTAGATTGATGAAAAGAAAAGGTTATTAAAGGAAGGTATATTGAAATGGAGTATAAAAACTTTTATAACCATTTAGTTACATAGTATCCCTGCAGTATTGTGATTTATAAGATATTTGTTCTTCATCTATAGTCCCTGGCTCACACCTCTCCAAACCATAGTCTAAGTATAGAGAGTGATAAAGGTGTCTTATGTTAATGAGGATGGATTTGAAACCCACCCAAGGATGGGAGCTGGTTGTCAGAGGAACCAACCACATAATTAGAGGGTTGGGACTTTTGGTTCCATCCCCAGACCTCCAGAGAAAAAGGAGGGGTTAGGGATTGAGCTAAATTTTCAGTGACCAATGATTTAGTCAATCATGAATAAGTATAATGAAGCCTCCAGAACAACCCAGGAGGACAGACTGTTTATAGCTTTTTTTCTCTGAGAGCTTCTATACTAGGGAACCAGAACGTGTCCATGCATCACCTTGCAGGGCCCCAGGTTCCACAAGGACAGAACTCCTTTGTTTGAGATCTCACCCTATGTATCTCTTCATCTGGCTGTTGATGGGTATCCGTGAATATCCTTTGTAATAAATGGGTAATCTACTGAGTAACAGGGTTTTCTAAAGTTTTGTGATATGTTCTAGAAAATTTATTGAACCCAAGGAGGGGGTAGTTGGAAACCCCAATGTAGCTGGGTGGTCAGGAGCACAGGTAATAGTCCCACTTTTCCTCCCCAGATCTAAGTCTGGTTCTAGAGATTTTTGTACCTTGTGTACATTTTCCCATCTCTTCCTGACAAAGGGGCTGCTCAAGCCTCAAGCAGAATCCCGCTAGTTAACTATCATATCTATAGCAGGAGCTATTAACCCAAAGGCCATCAGAGAGAGGAAGCATTTCACTGTTACAAAGATCAGAGATATAGACTTATTATAGGTCCTGAGGAAAATATTCCATAAAGCTGAAGTGCAACATTAGAATCCTTGAGATGGGCCCCCCACATACCATGTCCACAAACAGAAGCACACAATTATACACATCATTGTAAATTATTTGAGATTGGTCCCACCTTTCCTGAGATGGAGTCAAATACCCTGATTTTACAGATGGATATTAGAGCTTTTTCAGATCAGGCATTATATTTAGAGCCACAGAATTTAGTTAGTAGCGAGCAAGGGCTTAAGCTCAGGTCCTTTGAGTCCTCAGTCCAAGTTCTCTCCTGCTCCTTTTTGAGTATCAGCAACCAGACATCATTCAAGCAGAAACCAAATGGCTCTGCAGCACAAGTGTGGGTGAGGGACTTCTGGGAGTGAGAGTTGGAGCTGGATGGCAGGTGGCCCCTCTTCCTCATCTGTGTCTCTAGGAGATACCGAAATTCACTGTGAACTTCAGTTCCCTACTGCAAACTTTGAACAATAATTGGTATTATAAGCAGGAAGAATATCAATGAAAGGTACTTAAACCTCCTGTTGTTAAGAATCTTTAGGTCAATAGCAGCATTTTAAAATCAATTTGAGGGTTTGCTGGAAGATACAGAAGAGAAACTGCAATCAGTGTAATAAGGTTAGATAACCCTAGTCATGTTAATAGCTACCTAAAGCTTAACATCAATCCCGTACATTGATTCTCACTTACAGCTTAAAAAAAGAAAGGGAGAAAAAATTAGGAAGGACAAGCATAATACATACTCCCATTGAAGCATCAAATTAGTATAAATAATGATTAAGAATAATTGCTGCTGTTATTGGAGAACATGTTGAAAATGAGGTTTCGAAGATATCTGCTGACAATGAGGAGAGGCCCTGGCAGTTTGAAATTCGGAGAAGGAAAAGATTAATTGGTGTTGCAGAAGTACATCTGTGATAGGGAAACTGTGTCCTCACCTGGGAGAAGTTGCATCCCCAACAGTACTGGGGGGGGCTGGCGACACCTAGTGTTTGGTGCTGTGCAAACATGGCAGGG
>NW_006288013.1:337448-337940 GCF_000327345.1 Myotis davidii | reverse complement strand
GATATCTGCTGACAATGAGGAGAGGCACTGGCAGTTTGAAATTCGGAGAAGGAAAAGATTAATTGGTGTTGCAGAAGTACATCTGTGATAGGGAAACTGTGTCCTCACCTGGGAGGAGTTGCATCCCCAACAGTACTGGGGGGGCTGGCGCCACCTAGTGTTTGGCGCTGTGCAAACATGGCAGGAGATACAAAGGAGCTGAGATTCCAAACATTACAAAGATGGTGTGAAAATAAGTAGAAAGCTGGACCTGATTTCAAAATTCTGTGTTTGCATCCTACCTATCTCCACCAGTTGTAAACTCTGAGTCTTTTGTATTCCTCTCTCTGAATCTCAGATTCGTTGCCTATTCAAAGGAATAATCATAAGGAATAATAATATCTATTCACAGAACCAAGTAAAACAAGTTTTATGTATGAGGTTCCCACCAAATGGCACACACAATTAATTTAATTGCTAAGGATAAGTGCATTGATCAGAGCCAAATGAAGA
>NW_006288013.1:335241-337369 GCF_000327345.1 Myotis davidii | reverse complement strand
TCTGACTTTTTTTCCCTATACCTCTCACTGGTCATTCTCAATAAAAATTTGCTGAATGAATGAAGAAGGATAAGTGAACAAATATTCCTTTAATATTTTTGCAACACACTGGGTTGATTTACAACATAGCTACTTACCCTGCCTTTTCTTAAAAGATGAGAACTCTAAGAACTATAGTTGTTATTTAATTTGCTCAGGAAAATGTCAGAGCGTGGCCAAAATACTGCAGTCCTCTGACCCCTGGTTGAGAATATTTAGGTCCATGTACACATTACTGGTAGAGGGTGCTTTGCAAGAGAAGCCATCAAAACCTGCAGAGGCTGGCCTTGGATGTATCTGGTTCATTTTTTATGTTTTCTATCTAATTTTTTCTTGATGGAGAGGAACTGTCTGGATTTTTTTCAGGATCTCTGTTCATATCTATTTTGACTGACATACTACAGAATTTCAGTTCTCTAAATTTACCATGCAGTTGTTAAGTCTGTAATGCTTCATTTATGTGGTTAGTCTCTAATATCTATTCTCAATCGTTGGTTACACTGAATGAATATGTCAAGTTTCTTAAAAGGTAACAATTTTGTGAGAACTCACCAGGTTCCCTCAATATCTATTTAATCTCCTCCTTTTCCTCTCCTCACTGCTCCATGATCATGCTTCTGATGGAAAATTTAACTAATGGTAATAAAAACTGACCACTCACAAAAACCCTGGTGATGAACAAACCAAAGGTGAAATCATATCACCTAATCATTGTCACGTCACCATCTAGTTCCTGGTACAGCTCATGGCAAATAGAAGATGCTCTGTAAAGCTTTCTGGAAAAAAAATGGCTAACTCTGTAGGGACTTGGATTTAGAGGACAACTCTACAATATTTGCCAAATAATAGCTCATTAGAATTGGGGCTTTATTTGTACAGGGCATTTTGCAGGTTTCAACTCATTTAGTCTTTCCGTTACCCTCTGAGATATTTCATCTCTCTCTACAACAAAGAAAACTGAGACACAGATAAATCAAATAACATACCCAAGCACACTGCTTTTAAGTTGCAAAGTGGGGACTGAAACCCACATAATCTCTTCTCCCATTATGCACACAGAACCATCCTACCACAAAAACTTTCTTCCCAGTGGAGCCCCAAAGATGTGGGCAAAGCCTGGCTTGGCTATTCACAGCCTGTCACTGTAGGCAGGCTATTTAATCTTACCTAAAACTAGTGTTTGCATTGTAAAAAAAAATAACAATATGTAATTTGCAAGGCTGTGCAATAACTCAGATCAATAATGAACATGAAGCTCCTCTCCGTTTGACACTAATAGAGAAGGGTTTGGTTGCATGACACTAATAGAGAAGCTGACTTATTGGCTAGGTTTATACTTGCCTTGATAACTTATGGCGCGCTACATAAATGCAGCATCAAGTCAATACTCTTATGTATAGAGTTTCTAAAATCCCCCACATTTTCTCTCAATTCAGTCAGCAGAAAATACTTAATGTTTTCTCCCTGAAAATTCTGCAGAAGAACAAGATGAGTCATCAGCCTCCAGCAGGACCCCTGTGTGAGGTCAGCACTCCATGCTGAAGCCCATTCATGTATGTTAAGCAGCTCCCTGCACTGGGAAATGTGAACTGCTCCCAAGCAAGACACCAGAATGTATTCCTGATTCCTTTGAAAGAAAGGACTATAACTCAAAGTTGTCCAGTTGGGAGGAGTGAATGAGAGAAAATGTATTATATTTATCATTGAGAACTAATAATAATGTCTTCCCCCCTTTCCTTTTTTTTTTTTTTTAGCATTTCTAGTTTACAAATCATTTTACATGAGTGAAAATGTTTTTATGTAAAACCCTGATCAGGGTCAATGTGATCATTGTAACTTAAAGATGAAGAGGCTGAGGATGTGAGAAAATATATATTAGCAGAAACTAGTTAGCAAAAGAGCTAAACTCAACACCAAAGTCTTCAAGTCACAGTCCTATGAAATAGTACCATCGAGGGTCCTAAGGTTCCTCTCACTACACCTCACTGCTCTTCCAAGTACCAGGTGGTAGAGACAAAACAGGTGCTATTATTACAACAGCTGTCACCAAAATTCCCCTTAGGATTAAATCATCTTGGAAAAAATATCT
>NW_006288013.1:306952-335112 GCF_000327345.1 Myotis davidii | reverse complement strand
GACTTGGGGTTTTTCTAAGAATATGTGGAACTTCTATATGAAAAGTAACAAAACTACTCTAAAAAATAAACAATAACTGGATAGATGGGGAGCCAAATCCTGGATAGTTCAGGATTTGAATGAATGTTATTGCTAAATGATGTAAATACAGGTGTGGGCAAAAGCATAATAATAATAATAATAACAATAATAATAATACTAACTTGAAATATATAAAGGTCTGTGGAGAAACATGAACCAAAGTGATATTTAAGGAAGTCCAGCAAGAAAGACACTTGCTTCTATTTATTCCCCTTGGTTTTTGCTATTTGCTTATTTTAGCAGTTGTAAGTTGTTGGGAAGCACAGGGGACTTGGTTGGAAAGGTTGTAAGGAGAACATTCTGAGATAAGGGAAGTTGCTGGAAGGCCGCCCACCCTGTTCTGACTTAGAGGTGTGCCGAAGGTGGAACCCCTAATTATTCCTTGACCTTTCCAAACAAGTCTGTGCATGTGCAGACCCCCAGCTGTTTACTGTAATCCTGATGCTTAATCTTTGGGTGTCCTTGCTTAACAGACACTACAAACACATGTGTCCTCCCAATGTTACTTACCCTACTGATTGTATCTAAAAGATAAACTTTATCTCAAACTGCTGCTACCATGAAAGCCTAACAAGGCAGGCAATCCAGGCTGTCTGGTTCCTTTAGCCAGGTAGTCCCTTAGCCCTGTCTTTCACAGCAAACGTGTCAGAGTAATCCATTCCTCCGTCGCTCAGGGTCTACTGGTCAGCCCAGGCAGTATATGTGAAATGTTAGTTTTTTTGCATGGATCACATCGCTGTAATGATGTAAACTGGAATTTGACTGGTTTTGATCATTTTCCAAATTCATCTTTCCTCATCAGTGAAATCTGCATTATGTTTCATTTATTTATTTATTTTATAAAGAAAAAAATTCAAAATCCCAAGAGATCCCTGGAAAAGCAGAATGCAGCCAGATGGCCCAGGTAAAATAAAGACAAGAGGGAGAGCTGAGTCTGTGCAGGCTCTGACTGAGTGCCTCTGGAACATACTGTCAGTGTTCTCACTGGCAGTAAGGCCCATGAGCTTCCCATAACTTAATGCCATTCCCTGCTGTTTATACTATCACGGAGCATCAGTGTAAATTTTTATTTTCATTATAACCTTGGTTCTAAGGAGTCACTCAGCCCAGAACTCCAATCATAAGTAGTATTTTAGAAACCATCCTGGATCTGGTGTCAAGAGAAGTGGGTTTAGGTCCTGCCTCCGCCGACTACTGTGAGCTGGGATATTTCACTTGATCTCTACAAACCTAGGTTGTCATATCTATAATATTTTGGGGGGCTCAGTGGTTGAACGTTGACCCATGAACTAGGAGATCAGGATTCAATTCTTAGTTAGGGCTCATGCCCACCTGGGGTTCGGGCTTAATCCATAGTAGGGGGCAGGCAGGAGGATCAATGATTCTCATCACTGATGTTTCTATCTCTCTTTTCCTCTCCCTTCCTTTTGCAGAAATCAATAAAAAACATATTAAAATATGGAGGTGTCAGCTAGAATTAAGATGTCTGCGTGTAAGTGAAAAACTAGTTAGGAGTCTGCCAGGAGTTTACTTCATTAAAATGATGAGCATAAAGTTTTCTTTACCTACCCTACATCTACCCTTTTGGGATAGAAGGAGGTCAGGAGAAAGTAATAGAAATCTGTAACCCAGATCAGGGGTCCAGCATCCGCATTCCCTGATGGGCCTGTCAGAAATGTAAATCATCAGGTCCCACCTCAGGCCTACTCAGTTATGACTTCTGGGAGTGGTGATCCCTTCCTGTGTTTTATCAAGCCCTCCATGTGATTCTGGTACCCAGTATGAGAACCATGGTCCTAGAAGCAGGGTGCCATCTCTGAGCTTGGTTTTCTTGCTCACACCCTTGGTTTTATGCCTAAAGCTTAGCATAGAGTGTTGCAAACGCTGGAGAAAAGCTTACTGCAGTGTTTCTCATCCAATGATCCTTCTTTATGAACCTAAATAATTTTGTGCCTATCTTTGATGTGTTTTATAAATATGCCTCAAATTGTGTCATAAAGCAAACCAATGCAATGGTTCATAACACTGCTCTGGTTTCTGAATACTTGTAATCACCTGGAGATTCCCCCATGCCCATCCTAGGAAACCTTAATTTTCTCCTCAGCCTTAACCTTGACACTTAATTGTATAATATGCTAACTTTACAATGTGCCCATATATTCTTTCTCATTTCACTACCACTTCTCAAGATGCTAGAACCTGCCAACCCAGCTCCATCCCAAAGGATTCCCCAGGTACCTACAGGCTTTCCTATCTTCTCTAGAAGTATTGCAAGGCAGAGGATTTTAGGAGCATACATTCACCTGCAAAGGAGGTTAGAAAACACAGTATCTATATTTTAAGGGTCAGAGCACACAGAGGCTATTATCTGCACATTTGTTCAGGTTGGCCATGTAGTTACTTATGATAATTACTTCCAAACACACTTGGGCTATTAGTTCCATGTGCCATATACAGTGGTTTATTTGTGGTAGATCTAGTCTCACTTGACTGCATTTTTTTATCTTTAATTTCTTTATTAGTTAAGGTATTACAAGTATGTCCTCATCCCCCCCCCCAGTTAAGCCCCAATCTTTGCCCCCCACTCATGCTTTCATTCCCCTGTTGTCCGTGTCCATTGGTTTGGCTTATATGCATGCATACAAGTCCTTTGGTTGATCTCTTCCCCTTACCCCTACCCTCCCCCACTTTCCCTCAGGAGATTGATATTGACTGCATTTTTTTTTTCTGGATGGAAGTTACTGATGAGAGTAAAGAGGTCCAAAAACTCTATAAGGAAAACTAAAGGTAAGACACAAACTTGATGCCCACCAACTTAAATAAGAAGCAACTCCTAGAGTACATAATCATAAGATTGTACCGGTATCACAGAGGACTGATACTGGGTTTGACATTTCAGAAAGAAAATGTATGAAAAGATAACTTATACTACACATGATCAATTTATACTGTTTAATGTTTCTGTATGCTGTATGCTATTCGGTAGTATTATTTCCAAGCAATAGTTCAGATTTCAAATGCACCTCACCAAATGGGGGAAATTTTGTCTGTCATTCAGTATGATCACACTGGTCACTGAGAGGAGCAATGACAATACCTGGTCTCATTTTCCCAAAACCAAGGTCTATGAGGAAGGTGATTACAGCATCTACCCACTTTTGCAGAAAAGGTCATAAGAACAGAGAAATGAACTCAGCATTTTAAATCACAAATTGCAGTCTGTTGGTAGCTTCAGGCTTCCCTACCAAAATGAGATTTAGAATTAGTTGTCTATCCTATGATCCATATAGAAATTTGGGATGAATTTAGGGTGCCCTTCATTTAACCATTCACCCAGTTCCTGCCTTATTAGTCACACCATACACATAGGTGGGCTTTTTTTTTTTTGATCCCCTGCTTTTATTCTAATCCCTTTCTTTAGGATGAGAATCCTTCATTTAGACTTGGCCTATGTCCCCAGTTGTCAATCTCAAACTGCAAGGACCAGCAAAGATCTGATGCTGGCACTTACAGCAATATTATTTTTTTTCAAAGGCCTACATCTCAGATCAGATTCCCTTGGATGTCAGAGTTTGTTCAGACCAAAACCAAATTGCTAAATCCCTCAGGATGCAGACTGGTGTCCTTTAGTCTGCACCCACCAAGTTATGCATGGGCCCTTCCCCAAGCACATCACTGGCTTCTCCCTGAAGCCTGGACAGCATTCAGCTCACATAGCATACTTTTCAGTAATCAGTACTGTTGTCCAAAGAAAGATTTCATTTTCTTATTTTAACATTTTCTCTTTTAAAATGTAAGAACACAACACAATCTGAAATGTTTTCACTGCTTTGTGAGAAACCTATTATAGTATTATATATATATATGAAGAGAGAGAGAGAGAGAAAGGAAGAAAAGATTACCAAAAACTCAGATCCCAAAGAACTGTCACTGGCAATATTGCCCTTACCTTTCAGTGAAAGAAAAGATCAAGTGTTCCAACCATCTTCTCACTCCTTAAAAAAACAGCTCTGCCAAGAGAAAAGATTAATGACTATTACTTATTTGCTTCTAATGACTGAGTTTCAGGGCAATCCCAAGAATTTGTAATCATTGGCTTCTTTCTTAGTGCTATCAGTTTCAAAACCCAATCCAGTGTTTTGTGAAATGGTGAGCAAAATGATGCATGTACTGTCCTAGAAGGTAAGGGATTTTGGTCTTTGTCCCTGCTGGGCTCCAAACAATGGGTCCCTTCCCCATTTTGGGACTTCAAATAAAGAAGAATAGGCAAACAGGGGACCTGATTACAAGAGCTCTGTATGCCATACTATGAGGTCCCACGCTTATCTTCTATGTGAACACCAATTGGAATTACTGAGACATTTTAAACAGTGAAGCACTTTTGAAGAAATATGCTGGCCAGTGTGTGGGACTGGGCTGTAGGGAGCATAAATGGAGGCAGGGAGGCTGGTTAGAAATCCAGCAAATATTCTTGACTGGTAGACCAGGAGTGATGAGGTTTAGACTATAGTGATGATTGCAGGGGTAGCATGGAGCAAAGTATCAACATGAGTGCTCAGTGAGCATTTGTGGAAAAAAGGGTAGGAAGGAAGGGGTAAAGGAGAAAGGGAAAAAGGGAGGGAGAGGGGGAAGAAGGAAGAAAGGGAAAAAAAAAGAACAGAGATCTGCAATAGCTGAAATGCCTTGAAATTCTCCCATGGTATAAAAATGCATAAACCATACATAACCTTAAAGTTCACATTTGGTAGTGGCAGTTATCAACCAAGTAGCATGCTAAAATCATTTGAGTAACCTAAAAAAAACCTTGATGCCATGACTATTTTTCCAAACCAATTACATAAGAACCTGTAGGGGTAGACCCTCCAGGCCCCAGCTCTTTTTAAATGCTTCCCAATGATTCTATAATGTGCAGTCATGGCTGAAAATCAGTGCTCTGTAGACTGTCTGACTCTGGAATCAATGGCTGCCTAAAAATCGGTTGCCATGGAAATTTGTCCACCAGCTGGGTGAGGGTTGTCCAACCCCTGGGTCACTTTCAAAACTAAAACAACATAATTTAACTATATCATACACACATATGTGTTCTTCTTTTTTATTAAACTTTTTAAAAATATATTTTTATTATTGATTTCAGAGAAGGAGGGAGAGGGAGAGAGAGAAAGACACATCAATGATGAGAGAGAATCATTGATCGGCTGCATCCTGCATGCCACACACTGGGGATCAAGCCAGCAACCTGGGCATGTACCCTGACCTGGAACCAATCCAGGATCTCCTCGCTCATAGGTCAATGCTCAACGACTGAGCCATGCCAACCAGGCATAATTGATACTTTTCAATCATGGTGATAATAAAATATTTTTATGATACACAGAAAAATTAAAGGTATTAAAATAGGACCTCCTCTTCTTCTATATACACCCATTCAGCTCTGCTCAGTGAACTCTTTAGCCAGGTTCTAGTTCTACGTACACAGTAAGCAGCACCAGAAAAGCCAGGGGGACACTTGGTTTTCAATTGCTGGCTAGGATCACCTCTAAGGGTGCTCCCATTGTTATTCATGAGTGAGCCATGTTACAGTGAAGGAAATATGCAATAGGCTTATAAGGATTTAGTTTATGTGCTGTCTCTGCCATTTATTATCTGTTGAGGCAATGGGAAAATCATTTGCCCTGATGAAGATTCAGTTTCCTTATCTACACAGTAGGGATGCATACTTTAATTTAAATCTTTTTTTAAGACAGAATGAGATATGTTACTTTGTAAATTTCAGCTCATTAACCAAGATGATACAGAATTTTACAATTAAAAGTAATTTACACAACATCTTTCCTCCAATCTACCATGTTCCAAAATATCTACATCCAATGTGGGCTCCCTTGTCACTCGAATCACAGTGTTTATCAATGCTTTGAGTTGCCAACACACATGATGTGTTACTTTTTGTTTTTGTTTGTTTGTTTTGCTGTTTGTTTGTTTTTAGAGGTTGAAGGCAATGTTCAGCCTGAGTCTTGCTAGGGAGTAAGTGTCTTATAAAACGTCAAGTAGCAAAAAGATTCTCCTCATTAACAAATTGTATAGTCTATCCACTGGGGTTAGGTGAGTGAAATGGCCAGAATCTTTAAGTCCTTGTAGGAGCATAATGATATCATGAAATCACTGAAATTCTCATTGCCTATGATACCTGCAATTGACAGGAACACCTCACTGTTGTTAAAGATGCTCTGTTCCCTGAGAAGCAAACTTAAAGAGAGGAGAAAAATAGAGCAAATCAATCCGTTTTCCATCTAATTAAAGTCATTATAAACAGCCTCCAGGTGCTTAACCTTTTTTCTTCTAAAATCCCAATCTTTCAGCTGAATGCTCAGATCTGGAGCTTCATTGAGGTTTTCCTTAATTGCCTTTCCTTCACTAATGGGATTCACTTCATTATTGCCTCTGCCAAAAGCTGTCTTCAACTTTCAGCCCTCATGCTGAGCCATTTACATGCCTTTTTATAAGTTGCCTTTTCACTAACTGCTAAAGTCACACCACCTCACAGTTTAGAAAGCTAAATTGTAGTGTGGCCCCTCTAATTGGGAAGAATGGTCTTAAATTCTGTATCTTATTCTGTAGCTATAAACTCTCTTCTCGAATTCCTTCCTCTATGCCCTTTATTCCTACCTTCTTCTCTTTCCTCCCCTGATTTCTTCCTCCCTTTCTCATCTCCTTTGCTTCCCTTGTTACTTCCCATGTCCAGCCTCACAATATCCACACAGATCCCCCTTGCTATATCCACCATATCTATGACTGCCTCTCCACTATTTTTATTGAGCAGCTAATTTATCATTTGATTTTATTTAATCCCAACAAAGGTCTATCAACTAGGTTTAATTATACCAATTTGAAGGCAAGAAAACTGAAGGTCAAGAGAAAATATGATGATGGAGAACATCCACTTTACACATGCACAAAGTTGGCTTTCAACCCAGCCCTTAACCTCTGGAGATAGCTGACCGAGACCATAGAAATCATGTGGTGCCGAAACCGGTTTGGCTCAGTGGATAGAGCATCGGCTTGCGGACTGAAAGGTCCCAGGTTCAATTCCGGTCAAGGGCATGTACCTGGGTTGCGGGCACATCCCAGTAGGAGATGTGCAGGAGGCAGCTGATCGATGTCTCTCTCATCGATGTTTCTAGCACTCTATCTCTCTCCCTTCCTCTCTGTAAAAAATCAATAAAATATATTAAAAAAAAGAAATCATGTGGTATATAATAGGAGGAGGACTACTCAGAGATGTGCAGTACATATATGTCTATATGTGTGTATATATATATATATATATATATATAGAGCGCTAAATATTCAAAGTGCCCCCTTGGGAGTTTGACTGGGAGACCAGGAGTTTGATCGCTGGCTATGATGTGAGCTGACCACCAGGGGTTGTTGTGGTGGCAGCAGGGTTCTGAGGAAGTGAGGAAAGTAGGAGGCAGGAAGACCTGGAAGCAGGGAACCTGATAGATAGGCCGTGATCACTGGCCAGGCCTAGGGATCCTACCCGGGCACACATTTTTTGAACCAGATCTCTAGTGAAGTAAGAATTATTGTGGTCTAGTCAAAAACAAAGTGTTAGCAGAGGGTAATAGATCAATGATGGGGAGAGATTCAGAGAGAGGGCAGCGATGCTAGGTAGGGTTAGAATAATTTTTATAGGCTTGTTGGCATGAGGCTTTGGGACTTATGGGGTAATAAATTATATTTTTTCTGTGAAGTAAGAGGAAGGACTCAAGTTGTGTGGGAGCAGAGAAGTGTTGGCTAAGAGCATTAAAGAGAACTTGGAGACATTTTTGGGAAAATTGGATACAGCTGACCACTTTAAGTGGTTTCTGATTCCATGTCTTCCAAAGTCTGGTCATGTGTCTGCATGTGCATTTCTTCTGTGTCTATGTATGTATGTGTTTGAGTGTGTGTCTGTATGTGTGTGTGAGAGCTAATAGCAGAGAAAACTGGAGAAATGTGTATTTGCATAACCTCTGCCATCAACTCAAATAGAGAACTAATACTATCGCTAAAATAATGAACACTATGCAGTTAAAAATTTAAAAAAATGCAATAGAAGAAAGGCTAAGTAAATTATAGTCCAGTTCCTAGAACAAATATCATGAAGACTTTGGGAATGGTGATTATGCAAATATTTTGAATGCTTATTAAGTGTAAGACTCTGTTTGCTCTTGGTTAAATAATACTAAACAAGATATGGTGCCAGCTTGTAAGTAATTTTAATGAAGTATGAAATGTGTTATCTTGAGGTGAACACTGGAAGCAATTAGAGCATAAAGAGCAAAAAGTCACTTACTCTCACTTTCTTGATAAAATAACATGTGAGCTGAAACCTGGAGGATAAATCAGAATCAGGCAGGAGAGATGGGTATTTGGCTTCCCCTCCCCTGTCTCTTCTCTGTCCTTGTTTGGCCTGAGGCTCCGTGCCCAGTGAATGACATCAGTAGAATGTAGCATGGGTGCTTCCCTGGCTTCTGGTTTGTCTTGGCCAATGGGACATGCCAACAGGAAACGAGAGAGCTGATGAGAGAGAAGTGGGAGGTTCTACCTGCTCTCCTTCTTGAATGATATCGCATCTCTATCAGTTGTTTTCTCCCCCTGCCGCCCCCACTCACCCATGACTATTTGGCCCTTGGGGGATAAAAGTTTCTGAGCATCTCACTAATCTTTTCCTTGCCACCATTTTCTTTTTAAAATGTATGTTCATTGCTTTCAGAGACTAAGGGAGAAGAAGATAGAAACATCAATGATGAAAATAATTGATCAGCTGCCTCCTGTACGCCCCCCACTGGGGATCAAGCCCACAACCCAGGCATGGGCCCTTGACCAGAATTGAACATCTGGGACCTTTGGGTCTGCAGGTCGATGCTCTATCCACCGAGCCAAACCGCTAGGGCTCACCAACATTTTCTTGTTCCTTTAAAGTTGCAGTAAAGTGGTTCCCACTTTAAAGTCTCTTCATTTGAACAATTAGGGTTGGATTCTGTTTCCTGCTGGCAAGCTGGCTGATATACCAGATGAAGGCACAGTGAGAGACAGGTTGGGAAGAGAGTAATGTTCAAGAACAGGGTATTGTCCAGGGTGGAAGGAGAGTACTGTTACCACCCCACATGCAACAGTAATGATACTGGGGTAGAGAGAATTGAGACTAAATAGAAAAACTGAGCACAAAGGCTTTGAATGTTGTACTAGAGAATTTCTGCACAAAAACAGAAAAAGTACATATTTAAGTATCAGAAAAATTGATTTTAAAATTTGCACAACATAATTTAACTATATCATACACATAAAAAGAATATGATTATATTAAACTAACTGTGTCTTATAGGTTTTTCAATATAAGGGATTTTTCTTCTATTTTGTGAACTTTCTGAAATGGATTATGTTGATTTTATGCATGTTTAAATACACTTTTAAAGAGCAAATATCCAGAAGAGCTTATTATTTGAAATTTCCTTGAGATTATTAGATGAAATGCATGATCCTGCTTAGTTTGCAGCCTTCTTCACAGAATCTGCAATTCTGTGCAAATGGGCAACCAGCACCTCCCCAACCCAAGACCTCTGAATGGACTGTGGATAATGGAGATTTCACTTGCTTTACTAATAATCTCAAGGTTAGGATGTCTCAGGGAATAGCACATTCATGGAAGCTTTCTCCATATGTTAAGCAATTTTGGAGTAGGTTCTTAGAAAATAGATAGCAGCCCATAAAGCATGGATATAGCAGGTCAGACAGGAGCTGTGTTGTGAGATGGGGTGGGCAGTGCTCATCCTAGTGCAGTACAGGAAGTTGATGTCTCCACCAAAGGACATTATCTGTTACCACCCCACGTGCAACAGTAATAATAACAATGACCATAATAATAACAAGAATCACATATATTGAATGTCAATACCCTCATTTCCTTGATTCAAAAAATATATTGCTTTTTGTATTTAAAAACAATAATTTGATCAACATGCATATCGAATTCTGCTACTGTATGCATGTGTGTGTGTGTGTGTGTGTGTATGTGTATGTGTGTGAAAAGTTGCTATTAACTTTAAGAATAACTGCCCTAGCCTGTTTTGCTCAGTGGATAGAGCATTGGCCTGTGGACTGAAAGGTCCTGGGTTTGATTCTGGTCAAGGGCCCATGCCTGGGTTGTGGGCTTGATCCCCAGTAGGAGGCATGCAGGAAGCAGCCAGTCAGTCATTTTCTCTCATCGAGGTTTCTATATCTCTCTCCCTCTCCCTTCCTCTCTGAAATCAATAAAGATATATTAAAAAAGAAAAACAACTTTGAGAATAACTTATAACCAATGACATTTAAGAATCAAGGGACAATAGTACACGCAAAACTTTGCTAAGCCATTCACATGTGACTCTTGTTTTAATTCTCACAACAACTCTATGAGGTACTTCTTATTATTATCGTTATTCTTATTCTTCTTATTATTATTATTTTATAGGTGGGGAAATTGAGACTGAGTGATGGAAAAGTATTTGCTGAAGATGACATGGATACAAGTAGTAGAGCTAAATATCCTGGTCCATCTAACTCTAATATTCATGCTTTAATCACTTTCAGCCATTGACTACAGTAAGATAGAGAGCTTTAGGCAAGAATATGACTTACAATCACACTTTTAATTATCCTTATTCTGTTATCCTTCATCAATCATCCTTAAATTTACACTTTGCAGAGGTGCTCTCAAAAATAGGTGAGTTTGTGAACTGATGTATACTGACTTAAATCTCTGCCACCTACATATGTCACTGTGACTAAGTGCATTTGTATTCTGATCTTACACATCTATCTCCATGAATTTGGTTAATGTGAATCTGTCTCAGAGAGAAAGGGCCCCCTTCACAGACAACAAGTTCAGAGAGATGTTTTTTTGAATCTGCCTTTCTCTGACACTAGTTTTGGGCATCTCTCTTGAGCTCTGCATTTTCAGTGGAATTGTGCCAGGGACTCTGGCCTGGTCAAGAGAAATTTCATATCCATGAGTATGAATGGGAATGTGAATCAAGCTCTTTCTGAAGCAGACTATGAAATATCAGCAGAGGTGGAATCACTGAACTCTTAAAAAAAAGACATTTCCTGACACAGGAAATATCTGGAGAGAACTCCCAGAGTTGACCTAATCTGCAAGAGGCAGAAACCAAGAACTCAAAGAGTTCCCAAACTTTAGGACTTTACATCCTGGCCCTATGCAATAGAGGTCTGGATTTACAGTATACCAGAGAGGGCAAAGCCTATGATGACCATAGCAGGTGGCTGAGAGCTAGTCCACCCTCTAGTGTCCTGTGATTCTTTTGTTTCTCTAAGTTTTGCTTATGGGTTAAATGCAACTGGAGTACAAAGGTAGTTGCTAATCTATATATATAAAAGCCTAATATGCTAAGTGTCCAACTGATCAGTCAACCATTCAGTCAACCGCTCAACCATGATGTGCACTGACCATTAGGGGGAAGAAGCTCTGACCGTAGCTGGGATCCAGCTGATTGGGATTGGGGAAATGTGCCAGACATGCCCTGGAGCCCTCCAGTGGTTCCTCCCCAGCCTCTAAAATATTTATTTGAATTAATTCCCTTTTAATATGCATGAATTCATGCACTGGGCCTCTAGTATCCTATAAGTGCCATGTAAGAAGGACAATGCACAGTGATGATGTGCCATGTGGACACCACTCCATAATATTTCTGTTTCAATCAAACGTTGCAGGAAGGAATTATGTCTCATAGGGAAGATCACTGGACTAAAAGTTCTGAGAAGCAAACTAAGTCAGCAATGCTCATGAGTCAGGCTCATTAGGGTTTAACTGTCATTCCTACCACTAAAAGTCTGTGTGACCTAGGGCATCTATTCCCACCTGTCTTAATTTTATCATATGTAAAAATAAATTAAATAAAATATACCTGTTAGAGTTCATACATGCATTACACATATGTAATACATGTCCCTTCCTTTTAAAATTATTCTACTCAACCCATTCTCATTTCTTATATGAGAACATGCCCAGAGAAAACAATGGTTTTTCCAATGTGTTTTTGTAAAGTGTAATATACCAGAAAGCCAGCCAAATCAGGAAGAAATGGGTTTGAATCCCAACTTTATACCTCATATGATGTTGGGAAAGTTACTTAACTTCTCTAAGTCTTTGTTTCCTTGTGGCTATAAAGGAGGGATGATGATGCTGCTCTTCCTGAATCTCTGGTATGCACTTATGTTCCACTGAGGAAAAAAAAAACTGTCTAAGCTAAGTAGTCTAATAGAAGACCACCACATTTATCTGGTATACAAAGGGCTGCACCCTTGGTGTAAGGAAGATCATGAGCGATATCCAGCAAGTACGCATGTCTTAGTCTTAAGAACTTGAACCACAAGTGTTCAGGCCAGCTTGCCTTTTGGACTACACTGCCAGTATAACTCCTGCCCCCGCCCCCCTCCTCTAAAAAAGCAAAAATCAAAAAGACACTTTTAAGCAGAAAATTAAAAGTATGCTCAGTTTGATAGTGCCCCCAGGTAATTAGCAGAGCAAACTTCTCAGAAAGAACTTTAGTAGCAGGCCATAGAGATTGTATACCATTTTAAGATCTGTTCCAAACTCAAAGATGTTAAAGTATGAAAAGATATGCATATTAGAAGGGATGAAATGTGGTAGGTATATGGAATTACTTCTCATATGAATATTGTAAAGAATAATGGCTACATATACACACATGCACATACACACATATATTGTGCATCTTATCTGTGGCCGTGGGTGGGCCACATAGGAGGATGAGATCTGTGGTTGCTAAGATACCCTGTACTTTTGCTTTAGTGATTCATTTGACAGTAGCCTATGTGTCTTTATTTAACCACAGTGATTTAGTTCTGTCGGGTTTCAAATGTATATTAAGACATTCTTGATTGTACTTGAAATGTCCCACAACATTTTAATACCTCATTTCTCTGAAGACTTAAGAGAAGTCAGAGTTTCTAGTAAATTCATCATTATCACCTGTGAATTCTGATATAATCACCCAATACTGTGCATTATCTCCTTTAGCATTGAAATATATTACCATGCCAACCACCACCTGCCCTGAAACTTATTTCTGGACATAGACGACAAAAGAATCCCAGAAGAAGCCATTTTTCTATGCCTGGATTCTAATAATGAAGGTGCTAATCGCTTGCAACCTTTTGTTTTTATGCCATGGTGAGAGATTTCATGAGGGATTTATTCATTGAAGATCACAAAAGGGATACATCTCCTTTTCTTATCCATCACTGATTAGAGACGGACAAAAGGAAAAGTGAGGAGTCAAAAGTCTACAAAAGAACAGGACTCCCATCCATGCAACACACCAGAACTTCTCTACAATGCTATTTGCTTTCCAATCCCCTTGCCCAGAGGGTTGGTGGGACTGAGAGCAGCATGTGAAAGCAAGATTAGAATTTTGGAAGGAAGTTGCTTTCAAAAGGGATAATCTCAAATCTTTTCACCAATCACATGTGACCAAATATGGAAGAGTTCTTCCAAAAGTAAGGGCTCTGGGCAGGAAGAAGCCTAATGAGGAAAATTAATGGTACAGAAATATGTATTCATCCATTCATCCAGCAACACTTCATTGAGTATATCCCAGAGCCGTAATCTGTGCTAGACACAGAGAAATGGAATAGAGTCCCTGTGCCTCTCATTAGATATCTTTCCACTCTGGCCACTGTAACAACACATAAAGGAAGGCCTTTGTCCATGAATGAATTAGTATATCCTTCCTTTCTTCCCTCATTCATTTATTTGTCAGTTCAATAAACACTGCACACATGCTCTGTGTCAGGCACTGGAGCCAGCATGGTCTTCTAGAAAACCTACAATGTGGTAAACCTCTACATTTTTGTTTCCTGGATGTGCTGTGAAGTCTTACTCATAGTAGAGGCTCAACAATTTTTTTTCCAATAATGCTGGTGAGAAAGATGGCAGTTTAGCCATTAGACTTTTTTTCCAATAGGATACCCATTAAAAATATTTTATGTGAATTTCAAGTACCTACTAATTACCTATTTTAATATAATGTCAGCAGAAGGTTAGTCTAAAACTACCAAGTCATCTTTTCATGTGTAATAGTTTTTCATAAATAAGTTGATTACTATATTTGTCTTGAAAAGGAAAATAAAAAGCTGAGTATTTTGAATATTTCCTGATTCAAGATTGGTAAGAAAATCAGATATATACTTTGATGCTGCTTAAAAATCCATGTGATTTCCATGAAGCTTCACTTCATATTCTATCTGAAATCCCCTTTATGAAGGACCTTGGAGACTGAGCGTATGAAGGAACACGAGTTAATATTAGAAAGCATAGGTTCAAGGCTATGATCTCAAATGTTACCTTTGCATTAAACTCTGAAGGACCATTTCCTCCTTCAAACACTGGAGTTAAGTCTGGGCCTCTTCCATTGATCAGGGTTGTTAGAAGAACCAAGAGGAAATAATATTTATGAAATGCATTAAGACTTACATTATGGTCAGGATTCTTATTATTGACCTTCTATAATAACTGAATAAAGAGGAAAGCTTTCCCATCATCTCACATTTCCTGCAGAGATTTAAGCCCACATTGAATATAATCCACACCTGGCCAGGATGTGAGGCCACTGTCTGAACTTCCTCTATTGGAGATCTCAAAGGTGATTTCATCCATGAGATGCCTTCTAAATATTGCATACTCTTGGTTGAATACACTACATAATGAAGCAAGAAGGGACTTGACCCACCTGCCATAAGCTCTTCCACTTATCAGTTATGGGGCCATGGAAGGACTGACTAGCTTTTCTTTCCTTTTTTTACAATATATTTTTATTGATTTCAGAAAGAAAGTTGAGAGGGAGAGAGGTAGAAACATCAATGATGAGAGAGAAATATTGATTGGCTGCCTCCTGCATGCCCCCTACTGGGAATCAAGCCCACAACTCCGGTATGTGCCCATGATTGGAATTGAACCTGGAATCCTTCAGTTTACAAGCCAATGCTCTATCCACTGAGCCAAACAGGCTAGGTGTTGCCTAACTTTTATGAGCGCAGAATCCTCAGCAGGTAAAGCAACTGCCTGGAATGGTGCCTGGAACATATGAAGTACACCCAAAAAAGGCAAGAACAATATAAGATACTTTTCTCTCGGTAGGGTCAATGCTACTTTAGAAAGATGTAACAACTTGGAGAGAGATGGACTAAGGTAAACTGTGGTTGTGTTCCTTAGGCTTAGCTTCTTAAGCTCTCTCAAACCAGGAAACACAAATAATTAAAATCACTTCCTGCTCACTAAATTTGGAGCATGAAGCTCTAGACATCACTGGTAGCTTCCTCAATATCCACTTTCATCTTCTTTATTGCTAATAAAGGGTGGCCATATGCCCAGCTTAAACAACTAAATTTTCCAGGCTCCTTCTCTGTTTGTGACAAAATTCTTAATGATGAGAAACAAATGAAGTTACTCCTTGAACTTTGGAGAGCTTTTCAAATGCAGACAGACTCAGCAGGCACTGACCCTTTACTATTTGCAATTCTCTTTTCTCCTCTCTGGAACATGGAGTCAAGGATGGAGAACAGTCATATGCCAATGCCAATGCTCCTAGCTGCAAGAGGAAAAGCACATTGCCACTTGGTTAAACCACTGTACTTGAACTTCTGTTAAATAGAACTAAATGCAAATTGTGATATGAAGATTTTTTGAAATAACAAAGTTCTTCTGCAGCATCTGACACATAGTGTCAGATCCTCACTCAATGTTCTTCCCCTTCCTTTTTACCTGCCAGGAGAGAACACACACAAAACCTCAGAGTAGACTCTGTTCAGGAGTAAAAGTGCTCTGCCACTATCTGGATTATCTCTAATCCAATAACTAATTAGGGTGCAAAACCAGGAGATGAAATCCAATGGCTCAGCATAAAAAAAGAGATATAGTGGGCCTCCGTTTAAGAAATGAGGACACTGAGACTTGACAAGGCTCTATCACTTCCCCAGGTGGAGTTGACCAGAGCATCGTCATCATGGAAGATTTCACTCTAGGGCTATCTGATGTTGATGACTTTACGCCTCATCCATAGTGCTCTTTAGCAAGGGTACAACGATGTCCCAGAAGAGACATATTTTGTAATTTGACTCTTATTGTGTATTTTAGTTTTCTTTAATACTTTCATTATGCCAAGAAATGTGTGTAAGCTTGTGGGAGAGGATAGATAATTTCTGTCTTTTTCATATCATGTCTCGTCTGAGAGTCTCCAGGCACCTGAGGAAAAATGCTCACAGTTGTCAAAAGCTGAAGGTATTAAAGAGTTATACACAGACACTTACACTAGGCCTGGGTTCTCATGTGTACTTCAGCCTGGCCTCTGCAAGTGGACCACTGAGAACACTTGGACTTAAAAACATCTCTTTCTCTCTCTCTCTCTCTCTCTCTCTCTCTCTCTCTCTCTCTCTCTCTCCCTCCCTCCCTCCCTCTTTCTCTTCTCCACAAACTGTTTGTTACTTACCTTTTATGTGCCTCAGTTTGCTGAAATGTAAAGTAGATATAATACTTAATTAATAAAGTTGTTGTAAATAAATTAATCCCATTGAAAAGTTCAGTCTAGTGTCTAGCACGTAGTAGGTATTCACTCTTAGTATTTATTAGCATTATTTTTAGCCTTTACTTTTCCAGTCTACCCTAAGAAGTGGAAATAGGTTTACTATCAGGAAAAAATATATAATCATGTTATAAATATGCATGAGAAAAATCAAAACTATGTGTCCACATGTTTATGGAAAAAGATAGCTGATGAAAACTAAGCATCTCAGCTGTTTCTGAGTTTTCTTATTAACATTTGTTTGCTCTTTTTGATTCCTTTTGTTTTCTGCTAGCAGATAAGTGGTAGCAGGTGCCAAAGTTTAAGAAACAATGTGGGAGAAAAATGTAAATGAGATTATAAATACCTATTCATTAGCTCTTTTTCTCCCTGCAAATTGTGGGGCTGTGAATGAGGAGAGCATAACTAGGGGAAACCAATAATCTGATTCAGAGTCTTGTGTTGGGCTTCCAGAGGCTGAGCTAAGGCTGCCCAGTGAAGGCAGGTGAAGAGCTTTCCTATGTGACCTGAGGCATCAAGTGATGGGTTTTTATAAACTCGGCAAACATAGGGTGACCATTCATCCAGGTGTGGTGGGGACTTTTCTGTTTTTAGCACTGAAAGTGCTACATCTGAGGAAATAGCCTTAGCACTGGAAAACTAGCATGTGTGGTCATTGCAGAGAGAATTAGATTCAGCAGCAGGCAGAAAAGCAAACCCAACTGGACATGCAAATCTGCAATAGACATTCAACTCTCACCCCCTACCCTCCACCTGGGCCTTTATTGACTGCTGAAAGGAACTAGCTACACGTACTTAGCAGACAAACTTAGTGGGTCAGACAGAGAACAATGACAAAAGGGAAGTGGCTGTTTCTCTTCTGCTGACTCTTACTTCCTCTTCTATCTTTGTTACAGGCAGAATGTATTTATGGGTGTATATTTTTCTCTGTCAATGAAAAGTTGACCAGTACAAATGGCAATGGCAGCCGTAACAGGGCAACACAGCCCTTAAACAAAGACTTAGTTGATATGGTTCATCAGGTGTCAGGTACAAAGTAGGTACAATTCATTCAAAGTGAATGTCTACATGGATCCAATAAATTAAATAAGAGGTAAAAACTTATTTGCTTTAGTAAATGTAATCTGATATATTGGAGAGAACCTAGAAAGAAAACTTTTTAATAGGCACTTTTTTTGAGCATTTAGAGTGTGCCATGCATTTACATGTGCTCTCATTTAACCCTTCAGCAAATCTCTGAGGTAGTATAGCCATTAAAAGACTGACAGTCAGTGGCAAGTTTGTGGAAGAAGAATGTACTTTTTTAATTGAAGCCGTTCTAAGAACTAGATGAATCACCTTGGATATGTCTTGTAGGCATGGCATGCCTCTATATAATAATTTTAAAAACAGGCTCTCCTTATTTCTCATGGTAAGTTTTAGGATTAAATAAGATAATAAACATGAATTTACTTTATAAAATGCTACCCAGGTATAATTATGTCTCTACACACAAACACACACACACACACACACACACACACACACACACCCTAATGCCTAGTAACTTGGGGGAATTTCATCTTCCTGACAAAGCTAACCTCAAGGCTGAAGATCAGATCCTCCTTCTCTCTCTCCAGGGCTCCCAAGCAGCCATGGTAGCCACTGATCAGCCCTGCCTCGCTCTCTCCCCAAGAGGTCAGCAATTCAGCCCACTCACCAGTCTCCGCCCAACAGAGCCTGCTGTGAGTGCAACCTGGAGTTTGGTTGGGCCTTTGGTCATTTTGGACGTTTTGGACCCTGGGTTTTTATATATTAGGATGAGGAAAATATGTTTGGTTTCTTGAAATATTACAAAAACAAACATAACAGAAACATATATACGCATCTCTACCCATAATTAATGCTCAGTAAGAGTAGTTTAATGTCATAAAAAGTATTGATTTAATTCACTGCATTAAAAATAAGTATATCAATAGACTTATAAAAACTGATAAAATGCAATGTCTCTATCTGATTAAATAAAAAAATCTCTATGAAAACTGAGTAGGAAACTTCCTTTACTTGCTAATGACTACCTACTAATAATAAAAATAAAACATCACACTTAAATATAAATATGTAGTATAATTTCCTCTTAGGTTAGAGATGTAATACATATTCCATCTACCACTAATATTATACAGTGTGCACTGGACAGTGTACAATTCAATAACAAGGACAAAATAAATAAGTAATTTAAACATTGGAAAGAAAGTCAGAAGTCTAATTAGATTCAGACGATAGTATAATGTATATAGGATATCAAAGAGAATCAGCAGAAAAACTGATGAAACTAATTAGAAAACAACAAAAAAAATTTGGGTTACACATTCAATTAAATATATGCAATTAAGAGTGTCCCTCTATACCAATAACCAACTGTAAACTGCAACAGGAAATGAGTCCACTTACAACATTACCAAAAATTCTCTAAAGTATCTAAGAATTAAATTAACAAAGAATAATCACTTTAAGAAGTTTAAATAATGTACACTTCCAATAAAAGACTTTAATAAAGACCTAAATAAATAAATATGCTTACTATATGTCTGAATATAACTATTTAACCTTATGAAAAGATAAGCCAAACCTCCACACCCCCAATTTAATCTATTAATTTAATGTACTTTTGTTCAAAATCCCAGTGGCATTTTTGGAGGATCATGGAAAAATGTCTTAAACATGCAGCAAAAGCTAAGGATATAGTAAAAAATAAGAACAAAGCTGGGGGCTTGCCTTAACATATATTAAGAAATACTAGTAACATAGAATACTTCGGCTCCCAACCAAGATGGAATGACAGGGATTGAACTTACTCTCCTGTCTAAAACAATTGGGAAAAGAGAAATAAAAAATATGAAACAAGGGTTGTTAGATCTTGGCCATCAGGCAGTGCAGGCCCAGGAGCTATGGGAGTTGAGATACATGTAAGCCCTATGGTTGCCTCCCCACTCTGCCTGGAGAGAGCTTCCAGGCCACAGCTCTGAGAAGGAGAAACCGGGTGGAGCTCATGGAACCCTGCACTGAGGAGCCACAGCTGGGAGTCTGGGGTACCAAAGTGGCTAGAATTTTCAGTACACACTCCTGGAGGGGACAGAGCTGCCCAGTGAGAACACTCAATATCTGCAGAAGGTGCCTGAAGTATTCAACTGAGATCTGGTAAGAACATGCTTATGAGGAAACTACAGAAGGCTGAGAAAAAAACACCAGGAAGGATTAAACCATCCTGGGGCTTGATGGTGATATATTAACCACCATCCCTGGGCTCACATGTAACAAAGTGCAAGCATAACACAATCAATTGTTTAGCAAAATGTATTAGGAAAAATGAAATTTAAACTCCTCTTTAAAACCATATATAACAATAAATTTCAAGTGGTTTCAAAATCACATAAGGTTCTTTAAAATGCCTGATTGTTTTTATGGTGTTAGGTTTTGGAAGGAATTTTTAAACATTTTTTTTTAATTACACGAGTTTAAAAAGTTTTGTCTGTATTTTATTAAAAGTTTCTTATTGGGCAATGAACATTATAAACAAATAAGAGACTGGTGAAAATATTTCAATGACCTAAACTTTAAATAATAGAAATAATACTCAGAATATAAAGTACCTCCTACATATTAGAAAAAAATAAGGGCTAATAAGTATAAGTTATTATTTTAATAACAGAAACAGTAAGATAAATGCATGTTTGTTTCAATGGCAAATACAACTATATTTTTAAAATTTAAATTTTATTAAGTAATTAACATATATTTTCAAATATTATAAAGTTATAAAAAGATAATTATAGTGAAAAGTCTTCCTCCCTCTACAGTCCCACAGCTACCCCACTGCCCTGCCCTTATCTTCTAGACAATAGTTGTTAATTTCCTATATCTCCTTCTAGAAATATTTTATGCATTTTACAGAAAATACAAATATTGTTCCTCTAACAGTAATTTAATAATACCTCTTAGAAATCTTTCTACATCAATGCTTGTAAACTTTTTTCATATTGTGTTTAAAACTTGTTGTAGTGATTGCTTGTTGAGATGGCCACAGAACAATCAAATCTTTCCCAGATAATACTTTTAAAATTTATCAATAAAGAAATGGCTAATTAAATTATTTGTATAGTTATAAAACTGAAATTCTGTAAATTTTAAAAATAGAATAAGGGATCTTTTCTCACAGAAGTTCTCCTTTACTTAGAAAGTAGCTTTATGTATTATACATATATGTGTGGTGGCCTCCATCTTTGACACCATTCAGTGCTTTACTGTCACATAATAATGCTGTGCCAAAATATAAATTCCTGATATATTCCCCCAAACTTGGACATTACCTAGTCAATGGTAGGCTCTCAATAAATAATTTTAAATGCATATCCTGGTAGTCACAGTATATGCAGAATGTATTACTTCAATTAGAAGTTCTGTCTGGTTTATAACAGCCATTCTAACAGGCAAGAGGCGATATCTCATTGTGGTTTTGACTTGCATTTCTCTAGAACTAGTGGAGTTGAGTATCTTTTAATATATCTGTTGGTCATTTGTATGTCTTTTTGGGATAAGTGTCAGTTCAGGTCCTCTGCACATTTTTATTGGATTTATTTTTGCCTAGTTGTATGTGTTTTCATATATTTTAGATATCAATCCCTTATCAGAAGTGTTTGAAAACATCTTCGCCCATTTGGCCGGTTGCCTTTTTGTTTTATTGATGGTTTCTTTGGCTGGGCAGGAGATTTTTGATTTCATATAGTCCCATTAATTTATTTTGCTTTTGATTCCCTTGTCTTTGAGATCAAATTTATAAATTCAACTCTAAGACCAAGATCCATAAGTGTTGGAGAGATTGTGCAGAAAAAGGAACCTGGTAGGAATGTAAATTGGTACAGCCACTAAGGAAAACGATATGGTGATTCTTCAAAAACTTAAGAATAGTTGCCACGTGACCCAGCAATCCCTTTTCTGGGTGCCTACACACAAAATTTGAAAACATTTATTTGTAAAAATATATGTATCCCAATGTTCACTGTAGGATTATTCATGGTGACCAAGAAATTGAAATAACCAAGGTGTCCTTCCATGGATGACTGGATAAAGATGTGGTACATAGATGCAATAGACTACTAGTCATAAGGAAAGATGAAATAATGCCCTTTGTCACAATATGAGTGAATCTTGATACTATCATGCCAAGAGGAACAAGTCAGACAACAAAGGTCAAGAATCATATGATTTCACTCATATTCTATAGATATAAAAAGCCAAGCAACCAGAATTCCAGAATGACTGAAATGACTGGAATGACTGGTCACTATGATGCACACTGCGGTGGCCAACTGGCCTGATTGGGGCCCCATTCGGCCCCTCCCAACTACCCTTGGCCCCTCCCAAATACCCACGGCTCCTCCCCCCCAGGACATCCCTAGCCCCAGTGGCCCTCCTCAATCGGGGTGGGGCTGGCCAGCCAACCACCTGCATCTCCTCTTCCCTGCCAGCCCAGCCCCAATCAGCCCCCATCAGGGCAGGCTGTCCAAATCCCACCTGTGCAATAATTCATGCACTGTGAACCTCTAGTAGGGAATAAAAAACTGAAAGCAACAAACCAACAAAAAGACAAATGAACAAACAAAAACTCATAGACACAGACCACATTATGGTAGCTACCAGGGAAAAAAAGGAGGGTGGAGTAAAGGATAAAGGGATTCAAATATATGGAGACAGAAGGAGACTTGACTTTGAGTAGTGAACACAAATGACGTATTATAGAATTGTACAATTGAAACCTATATAACTTTATTAACCACTGTGACCACAATAAATTTAATAAAACTCAAAAAAGAATGTCTGGATCAAAGGATGCATAATGATATCATTTTGAAAGGTATTGCCCAACTCCTTCCACATAGGTTGTACTAATTTAAATGCCACCAACTCATGAGACTGTTCTTTTCATATAGTTGAGTGAACAAAGTATTTTAAATATTAGTAATGAACAAAAACTGATAGAAAATATGTATGTGTATTATGTATGGATGTGTGTATGGCAGGTGGGCCTGTATATATGTAACAACTATGAGTTACCACTTTATAGTTATTAGATGGAAGAATTATAAAATTGTATATGAATGTGAAAAAGGCTCTTATGTTCTGCTAGAAAAAAAATATAATCTGCCAGAAAACAGTTGGAGGCATTTCAGAGAGCAAAATGGCATAACTTATTGAAATCAAGTGTGTATATACCTTAAAACAATTATTTGCCATGTCAGTAATTGGTTTTGGGATAATATATCATTCAATCTTTGTCAACAGGAGTGAGAGAAAATCTATTGAGAAGTATCTAGAAATTATTGGCTTTCTTCTAGAAGAGACTTACAGAAAGGATATTTATATTTCTGCCAATAGCTGGCCTGTCTTAAAGTGATTCTCATAGGCTAGTGATGGCGAACCTATGACACGCGTGTCAGAGGTGACACACGAGCTAATTTTTTTGGTTGATTTTTCTTTGTTAAATGGCATTTAAATATATAAAATAAATATCAAAAATATAAATCTTTGTTTACTATGGTTGCAAATATCAAAAAATTTCTATATGTGACACAGCACCAGAGTTAAGTTAGGGTTTTTCAAAATGCTGACATGCCGAGCTCAAAAGGTTTGCCATCACTGTCCTAGGCAGATATAGTGAGATCAGGAGGAGTGTTATATTGGTTAGGCAGAGCAGAAAAGTATGTGGGTCTAAGGGGTGGTCTTTGAGGGCCACCCCTTGGTCTAGCATTGGAATTACCCCTTATTTATAGTAATATGATATGAGACAATAAAATTATTTACTGGTTAAATTATTACAGCTGCCTTTTTTTTTATTCATGTGGCCAATGACATTCAAAATGACTGAGAACTAATTTAATCTATGTATATTTTCTAGATGTTTGAACTGAGGCAGGTCCAGAAGAGTATGGGGCTTATATCCAAATTCACACAGCTGGAACTATAGGTTAGTTCTAGAAACAACTAAGTTGGCTGAATAACAGGTAAAGTTTACTAGCTGAGTAAGTAGATAGATATTTTTCAGACATGACTATCACATTCTGAACCAAGACATGATGTTTTTGCTTCATATTTGGTCCACCATGCTTGATAAGTCCCGGAAAATGACTAGTAAAAAGGATTGGGAGTTGCAGTCATATGATCTAGCCTTTATATCCCAAATTTTCTCCCTGCTGGTTGCATGATTATGGATAAGTCATTAAACTCCTTTGAGGTTCAATGTACTCTAGTACAGTGGAGGTAATAGGACTTCTCCCAATGGCCTTAGTGTTGCTGAGAGACCCAACTATTTTACAACTGGGATTATGTGGGGACATGATATACAAACTACAAAATGCTATATTCCATCGAGAGACAACTCTACTGTTAATATGTTTCACTTTGAGCACTAAAATAAATCATTTTAACTCCCTCAGTCTGAGTGTCCTCATAATGACTGGGGAGAGTTGGAGCAAAACAGATATTCTCTAGGTTCGGAGGGCCAGTTAATTTTTAATATATATATATATATATATATATATATTTTTCCTAGTTTCCAATTCTCAAACCTCTAAGGGCTATGTATATGTATTCCTCCTATTTTTTCTATATAGCATATATTACTTTTGCAATAATAAAGAAATTGTAAGTACTATTGGAAATAATTAGTAAAGCTTTTCCTGGTACATGTGATTTGTGCTCCCATTTCAGTTGCCTGGTGTGTTCAGGCTTGATAAGGAAATTGTTTCTCCAAAGGGCACTTTCATTTCTATGTTGCATGTATCTATATGAAAGGCAAGAGGTCACCATTTAACACAGTTCATTTGTACACACTCTAGTTTTAGCATCCTAGCAGCCCAGAGCCATGAACAGCAGAAAAACTTTTTAAAAAGTGAAAGATTTCTATGCTAGAAGATATTTTATAACTACTTATGTCTGTACCTGATTTATCTTTTCAAAAGCAATTTTACATCCATTAAGTTGTGTTATATTTATCATTTTTAAAAGTAGTTAGGGCAGGTACTATTATGGTTGCCTTTGTTCATATTGCTGATGTTAGTATTCCGCCCCGCTCCCCGCCCCCCGGAAAAAAAAAGCTTCAGAAAAATTCAATTGTCCAAAAGGACAAAGCTATGAAGAGGAAAAACATGATCCCTAACTCAGGTTTTCTTCTCCTTCTCCTCCTCCTCCTCCTTCTTTGGTATTTATGAAAGGTTTTTATTTATTTTTTATTTTAAAATTATTTTATTGTTGGAAGTATTACAGATGTCCCCTTTGTTCCCCCATGGACCCCTCCTCTCCACTCCTGTCCCCTCCAAAGGCCTTCACCACACTGCTGTCTGTCCATGGGTAATACATACATGCATATAAGTTCTTTAGTTGATCTATTCCACCACCACCACCACCCCCTTCCATCTGAGAATGACCAGTCTGTGGCATGCTTCCAAGTCTCTGGATCTACTTTATCAGTTTATGTTGACAAAATAGATTCAGGCTTACTTCTAAGTAAAGTGAATTATTCACTAAAATAATATTGATAAAAACAGCTAACACTTATTTGTCCCTTAACATACTCTAAATGTAGTATCTAATTTAAACCAAATAGTAAGCCTGTCAAGGAGGTACTGCTACCCCCATTTTGCACTTGATGAAATAAATAAAAATCTGAGAAAGTAAGGAGATTCACTCGAGATCAGAAAATAAACTATGTAAAGTTGGAATTGAACACAGGCCTATATGTCAGTAAAGTAGATACTTTTGTATTCTATCTCCTTTGGATCTGAATTAAGTAGCCATACTGCTATCTTTTTGAATCCTCACCTGATAATGTTTTTTTTGTTTTGTTTTTCCCCATTGATTTCTAGAGAGTGAAAGGGAGAGAGGAGAAAGGGGGAGAGAGAGAAACATTAGTGTGAGAGATACACATCGATTGGTTACCTCCTGCATGCCCCCCAGCAGAGATCAGGAACCTGAAACTAAGGTACGTGCCCTTGACCAGGAATTGAACCCATGACCCTTCGGTCCATGGGCTGATGCTCTAATCCAGTGGTTCTCAACCTTCCTAATGCCAGGACTCTTTAATACATTTCCTCATGTTGTGGTGACCCCCAACCATAAAATTATTTTCGTTGCTACTTCATAACTGTAATTTTGCTGCTGTTATGAATTGTAATGTAAATATCTGATATGCAGGATGTATTTAGGCGACCCCTGTGAACGGGTCCTTTGACCCCCAAAGGAGTCTTGACCCCCAGGTTGAGAACCACTGCTCTAATCACTGAGCAAAACTGGCCAGGGCCATACTGCTATCTTAATGTAAAATAATTAACTCATCTACCTTTTTCCTTTTCATTTCAGCATGTCTCTGCTTTTCTGAATTCCTTCTGTAATATCTGTTGCACCCTGTTATCTTCAGTTTTGTTCCCAGATAGATGTCTGGTCCTCTAGACCAGCTATTTTCAACCTTTTTCATCTCATGGCATATATAAATTAATTACTAAAATTCTGTAGCATGCTAAAAAATACATTTTTTGCCAATCTGACAAATTTTGATTCATTCACACCAGAAAGCTGTTGTTGGTTGGCTGTTGCCATTTTTTTTTTATTTGACAATCTAAAGAAAAAGAAATCAGTGCTCCTGACTAAATAGTCAGGTATTGCGTGTCTTAAAAATTCTTATGACACACCAGTAGAAAATGGCTACCCTAGACTCAGTATAATAAGACAAAGAACATTGAACATAACTGACGTAGCCTCAATTAAAGATTGTGATGTGCTGCTTATTGTCTGTGTGCAAAAATTATTGGAGAAAGTCAATGAACTACTCTGACCCACAGTTTATTAGTATAAAATAGGTGGATCAGCACATCTTCTGCCCATATGATATATTTATAGTAAAACAAAAGTAGGCAGTGAATCTTATATCTGTACACTGTAATTTTTATGAAAATATATATTTAATTCATTTACAGTGATAGTATTTCATTACTATAGTAATAATATTAAATATTCCTATTCAGGCCCTGAGCTTGATTGATTTACATGAATCATCTTTTGTACAACAAAACTGATAGATATCCTATATAATAAAACTATAATATGCAAATTGTCCCCTCTACTGGGAGTTCGACTGGGAGTTCCACCATGGAGTAGGGCTGGCCTGCCAATTGCCCATGGCCCCTCCCCCAACTGGCCCTGCCCCCAGTTGACCCCCAACCCCAATTAGGGGCGGGGTCAGCTGCCAACCATTCTTGGCCCTTCCCCCTAGCCGGCCTGGCGGGACTGACCCTAATGGGGCAGGCTGACTGGACCCCACCCGTACACGAATTCATACATCAAGCTTCTAATATAAAATATTTCCCACTTTGCACAGTGGAAAATTAGGCTTGAAATGTTAAATAATCTATCCAAGGACATCACTTGTCAATAAAATACATTCCTTCTCTGTGATAACCTGATTTATATTAACCAATAGCACAGACTAACTCCTTAGGGAGAGAAAAAATATGGCAACAAATTGTATTTATTTTGAATACTTTCAGAGAAAAGTAATTTAATTATAATACTGTGACCCTATGCCAACATGTTGCTTCTCTCTGATATGGAAGGGATAAAATGCCAACAAATCTCTGAGGCCAAGACTAGACCACTTGACCAAGCTGAGAAATTAGTTATTTGCTGGAGGCATCAACAAAGGATTTTCATTGCTGCTGCTCATCATTTTTGTATCCAGTATTCATTCATTATTTCAGTTGTAAGCCACAAATATGATTTCTTGTTTATTCACTAATAAACAAGAATAAATATTTGTCCCTTAGGAGGGTCTTTTAAAGGATAGACTTTAATTTTAATTATAGCATTAATATAATTTGGATTTTGTTTCTTGTCACATGTCACTCATTCATTTATTCATTGAATAAATATGTATTGAACATCAATTATATTTTAAATACTTGATTCAAAGACCATGAATAAAGATATGGAGCACGAAAGGATCATTTATAGATGAAGATTAGTGCCCCTCCCTTTTCTACCTGGTTCTCAGGAGTCAGAAATCATCTCACTTGAGACTCATGAAGAAATTAATGACAATAACCACAGCTTCCAAACACAGATTGCAAATCCTATCATGTTAGCTATGAAATCATTTGTGATCAGCGGTTCCCAAATCACTGGTCCATGAAGCAGTGACAACTGGACATAACCTCCTCGGTAGTGTATTAAAATTTTAAATTTCTGTTCCATATTCACTAAAAGATTTTAAGTCAGTAAGTTTAGAGTGAGATGCAAACACTTTTTTTTAACATTGTAGGCCATCCTGATGCACAGTTTAGGATCCATTGACTATATCAGTACATATTACTTTTTGAGAAAATCATAATAGTCACCCATTAATGTATATGT
>NW_006288013.1:302441-306559 GCF_000327345.1 Myotis davidii | reverse complement strand
TCATAGTTTATCCTAAGAAAATTAGAAATTACCTAAATATCCATTAGTTAGATAAGGGGTCGTTCCTTATAGCTTCTGTACTACTTAAAAAGAATTTTTTAATCCTCACACATATATATATATATATATATATATATGAACATTTGAGAGAGATCACAGATTTCCTACGAGCCATTTATGTATCTTTCCATGCCTGCAACCAAGATTACAAACTCTCAGTCTAGACACATACCCATATTGCACATCACATCCCCACATTGGGCAGCTTTTAGGAGGAAGCCTAGGCTCAGGACAGATACCGATATGGTATCTGTCTGAGCAAAGAAGGGAAACTGAGGCCCAATGAAATAGAGATTCCCCTGTGTAACTCAGTAATTGTATGTTGAGAATTATTCTTTTTGGATAAAAACAATTTATTTACATTCTCTTTTTATGTGGAAAAAATCACCAGATTGATCAAAGAAGTATTGGCTATATTTGGTTAAGGTGATCACATTGAAGGAAATTTAAAGAAAAGATTTAGCAGAATTTAAAAAAGAGACTCAATTTTACTGGGTGTTTGGGATTGTGGCTTAGGAATACCCTTCTCTCAGTATCCTGAGCTGGAAAATTTGGGATTTCAGCTGGGACTAAGGATGCAGGCATTGATTAAGCTTGATGAATGTTCTGTATAGTAGAATGAAGTTATAGGGAGTGGTTACCTTGTCTCAACTTTAGTTTTAGGTCAGAGAAATACAGAGCGCAAGAAAAAGAAAAGGCCCTTGCATAATTATTTAAGACCCGAAATTTGACAATTATGAAAATCAAAGATTTTGGCTCCTACTATGCTTTGACATCCTAAGAAGAGTACATTTAAATGCATCTCTCTCCTCACATACATAGACAGACAGAAGAAAGAGAGAAGTGTTAGAAAAGGCACATCTTTTGTAATGACTGACAAATTCAGATAGAATGAACTTGGCATACTGAGGTAGTGGATGTTACTGGTAGATACCTTTAAGGCATTCTAATTTAGGTCACACTTGATGTTAGTAGGTGATTTTCAAACTCTTGTTCATGGAGATTTAAAATTTTAGAGAAAGTATATTGGAAGGAGGTGGGGCTTGGGGTTGGGTGTGGGATGTCCAGGGACCAAAAGTTACTCTACTTCCACAGAGCAGCTCTGCCTTATTTTGTTTCAAATATTGAGATTTAGTATAACATTATGTTTGAAAAGAGAAGCTATGCTATTATTTTCAAGTATGGAAATCATTGTTTAAAAGTAATATTCAATTTCTTCAAGCATCTTTAATCAAGTGATGTTCAAATATCCTATGCCAATCTAATATAAATACTTAATTCATTTATAACCATAAATATCCCAGCTATTAACATGGATGGGGAACCACTAGAGTCGCAGTGGTTCTCAACCTTCTGTCCCTTTAAATACAGTTCCTCATGTTGTGACCCAACCATAAAATTATTTTCATTGCTACTTCATAACTGTAATGTTGCTACTGTTATGAATTGTAATGTAAATATCTGATATGCAGGATGGTCTTAGGCGACCCCTGTGAAAGGATCGTTCAACCGCCAAAGGGGTCGAGACCCACAGGTTGAGAACCGCTGGTCTAGAGTCAAAGTTCATAAAGAAATTGACTCATAGTCGCGCAATCGGTTAGCGGTTAGCGCACGGTACTTATAAGAAATAGACTCATGTCAGTGTACCTTAAAATTCAACCTCCATATACTGGTGCATATAGAGCCACGTTCTGAAAATCCCATTCTAGAGGAAAGTATCTCAGAAAACATTCTAATTATGGAGAAAGGGATGGACACTTTTCAAGCAACCTGTAGTAATGAAAATATTAGGTTGAAATATGATAGTTTCTAATCACAGTGGTACCATGAGCTAGTACTTGTGATCTCGGTAAAGCAACTTAACCTGTGAGCTTTATTATTTTCTAATGTGCATAATAAAGAAAGCATCCTCATATGTAAGGTGGTTGTGAGACTGGGTAAGTCACGGTGTCTCAGATTTCTCATAAAATGAGGTGTTGGAACAGATGGTGTCAACACAACCCTTCTAGACTTATTCTGAGTGAGGATTTCTCATTCCTGAAAAGCCACACACTTTGGAGATTTAGCTTTCAAGAACCCAAGGAGGAAAGAATGTTTTACTCCATATTCAGCCTGTCACAGATTTGAAGTTCTCATCTGGAGCTTTCTATTGTGTTCAAATGGCCAGAAGAAAAGTGCTGGTGTGCATGTATAAACTAGTGACCAATGTGACATTCAACACTTAAGATGCAACACCCTGCAGACTGAATGGCTGAATATCCATCACACAGCATATTTTTATTTCAAAATTAAGCCAGCAAATATGTTCAAAATGCTTTAATCTCTGACTGATCTGAACCATAAATTGGTGTTACAAAATAAGGCTCATTTTAAGCTTGGTGGAGCAATGTCTAAGTCCTTTCTCTTATGTGGACTTTTTCGGTATTACTAAACACTCATCCACAATCCAAAGGGAACAAACCTTTTCTTGGTGAAGGGGAGAACTTGCAAAGAATCACTCTCCCCTTCATACATGTTTGCTTAGCAAAACCCCTCTTTTGTTGACCTTGAATTTTGTTTGGGATTTCATCTCTAAATGAGTAATATGACCATTAGGACATGTTGGAATTCTTGTCAATTCATGATAATTTTTCTGGGATGGAAGTGTGTAGGATAAGAGGACTTAGTAATAATTTTATACGTGACTAGTACAGTGTCCAGTTTCCAGGTATTCACTGAAAGCTCATTAAAGAAATGAATGAATGAACAAACATGGTAAAGGCACTCTACAGATCTTTCCCATTTAATGCCCATCACGGTCATCTTGGTTAGCGTTGTAGCACTCACATTGTGGTTCAGGAAAGAAAGGTACCTAAGGTCTCCTAGCTGGTAACTGGTGGAGCAAGAATTTGAATGGGTGCAAAGCACATTTTTGAGGGACAAAAAAAGTGGAAATTAAAGAAGCTTTCTTATGATACAGATACAACTGTATTATTAGATTTGCTTTTACTCTCTTGGGGGCATTATATTTCTATCAATGAGTATAAACAATGCAGGTTTGAGATCACAGAGATAGGCTGGACCCCCCTACATTTTCCATGTGATGTATAACTTTGGGCAAGTCCATTAACAACAGGAGTCAGTTTCCTTATCTAAAAAATAAGGATCATATTACCTAGAAGGGCCATTCTAAGGATAGGGAAAATACAGAGCATTCTTATATACCCTAATCCCTGCAGTTGTTCAACAATGGCAGCTATTATTATTACTGCAGGTACTGATTAAATATTTCATGAATAGTAGCCACAATTATACAAACATTTAAACAGCTCAGTACCATTTCAACTTCTGAAAAGTGGAATAGCACACATAACCTTTTGAAACCTCTAATGAGCAAATGGAGAGTGAAATCCTGGCACTAAGCAGTGATTACTGTAAGAGGTCATTATTAGAGTGAGCTGCCTGGAGTACACTGACTTCGCTTCTAATTTTGTTTCAGACAAAGATTTTAGCAGGGCATAACCAGTTAAAACCACTAAAAAAAAAAAAAACCCACAACAGATTTAGCCTGAGTTATATCCATCCAACCAGCCAGCTTTTTCTTACCTATGAAATTAAGTTCTTGGTTATGTCTTTCAAGATCTACACACACCATTTCTATAATTTACAGGTAATTGTTGTTTTGTGCTTAGCAGTCACAAAGTGGCTAGCATAACTCACACATGTTGGTTTCAGTATCAGCAGCTCTTTCAATTACACACCATGATGTGCTGGGCCTGCCTGAATGACTGAGTATTGCTGCTAATGGAGGTTCTCTGCTTATCTTGCAAGAATGGAAAGCTGGTTGTTTTTTTTGTTTGTTTGTTTGTTTGTTTGTTTTTGGAATGTAGCTAGTTAGCCCTCCATCTTTCTCTACACACACATAAGCACTGGAATAAGACTGTTTAATGGTGTTGCCAGTCCAAATGTTGCAACTGGTATAAACATGTAGATTTTGATTATCTTTAAAAATCAAATTTAAACTGGTGCCTGATGCTTGAGAAAGACAGATGCTGGGGGAGGGAGGGAACAGCGCATTT
>NW_006288013.1:283962-302379 GCF_000327345.1 Myotis davidii | reverse complement strand
GAAAGCAGCGCATTTATGAAGAGTATAATGTCTAACAACAGAAGTCCTAGGTTCAAAGTTTAGCTAAACAAGCCATCATTTTCCCAAGCATCACCAAAATAACAATTATATTAGCAATAACTGCAATAGCAAATAAAACAGTAACTATCTCCTTTATGCCAGGTATATCACTTGAACTTCACAACAATATTAACAGGAATATATTGTCTTTGTTGTTGTTGGTTTTTTTTTGGTTTTTTTTTAGGTCAAAAATTGGGTCTTCGTCTCTCAAGTGGTAAATGATAGAACTGGGATTCACATATTGGTCTAACTTCAAATTCATGCTCTTTTGACTATGTCACTCTATATCTCTACTCATGTTCTATACATCCAGTCATAATTAGGTAACATAAACTCTCTAAATCTCTGTTGCCTCATCTGTGTAGTTGTTATCATTAGCCAGGTCACACAATTATTTGAGGATCGGTTACAATAATACCTAAAAATATGCATACTCTATTGTAATATATTCTATGATCAATCATTAAATTAGTTTATGCTTTCAAGAGACATCAGTTGTTTTTTTTGCTCTTCTCACCAGCTTTGCCTCACCAGATTTGCCTCTGAGGTTGGGGACTTGTTTTCTACAATAAGATACAGAAAAGTTTCGCCCCCCATATTCCATTCCTTCCTCGCCTTTTTACTTTATGCCATCACCAGATAGGTGCTGCCTGATGGTAAATATTTCAAAAAGGAACAATCCTCACTGTCAAGACTGCTGGGGATGAAAATATATTGGAGGAAGTACTGCATTTGTCCTCAGGTCAAGTTCATCAGCAAGCAGATCAGAATTAATTTGTAGGATGTGGGTTGGAAGTAGTAGAAGATTCAGTGTAAGGAAGATGAGATTTGACTCATTATAAGGACACCTGCATCAGACAAAGAATGTTTCTATTGCCCATGCTCCATTTCCTAGCACTGAAGTCTACTTCTCTGCTTTACCAGCTGCTCCTTGATAAGTGGTGACAGTAGGGGGTTTTGGAAGGAGACTACAATTGTGGGGAAGTAAGGAGGAACTTATTCCTTCCCATCTGGTGGGCTTCCTACAAGCTTATTGCTCATGCACACACTCTTGGTACATTGCTTGCTACCACCACTAGCTGTCCTTTCTCAGAGCAGCAGCTAAAACCAGGTTACAGGTGTGGCAGTCCTTCTAGCAAACCCTTGCAACCTAGTCATCGAGATACAGCAGCATCAGTGACCTTTACATAAAGGTTCTGGCCCCACAGTGCCTCCTTTGACCTCAGAAACTTCAGCACCCGCAGAGCAGCAGCCTCTCCTTGGAAGTCTGAGCTCCAGCTCCTTAGGGAGCTGGAAAAATTCCAATATCAATGTACAGGCGATGTATCATAGAATTGTACAACTGAAACCTATAATCTTATTAACGAATGTTACACCATTAACAAATTGTGACACTTTTGTAAAATACTGAGTGGGTACTTTGTATAATCACCCCAAAGTTGAATTGTTTGATGTCTTCCAGTGATTAAAGTGAGGTTGAAAATTATTGTCAGAAACCATGTTGCACTCTTCTCCCAGCATCATATCAAGGGGTTCATAGTTTGTTATGTCTTATCACTGCCATGTTAATTTTGTTCACCTGGTTACATTAGTTCTGCATTTCTTCACTGTCAAGTTACTACCTTTTTCTTTGTAGTTGGTATCATGGAGGAGCTACTTTGGGATAATGCAAATCCTATTTTTATTCAAACTTTTACCCATTGGAAAATGTTGCCTGCAAGCTTTATTACCATGGTATACATATAAATCAGATTTTCTGTGCTCTTTTATTGTACATTTGTTAACTAGGATTGTATGGTGAGGAAGAGCTGAGTAGGACAGTGATATAATTTTTAAAAAATGCTGGACTAAAAGCCATAAGGCTGGAGATGTATAACATAGTGAGTATGGAGCAAAACAGGAGAGAAAGCAAGGCACGGAGCAGCCGTTTGCTCTGTGTGGCAAATGCTGTGAGTAACTGAGATGGGAAGACCAATAGAAGAAGTGGGCCAAGGAAAGAACACTAATCTTTAAGATGCAGACTCATTCAGAACTCTACATTCTTTTGATTTTCTCTAGAAATTATTTCCCCAACTAAAAAAGGAGAAATCTCCACGAATGAACGAAACAAAAGAGTAAATGGGTGATTGGTCTAAAGTACCAAATCTGCACATATGTGCAAGGTGTTATACCTACTATATTTCTATCCTGCAGACTCCCCTAGTGCACAGGGTGAAATACAAACACATGAAGACAACACCCTTCATGCTCTGGCTCCTGCCCGTCCCGGGGCCTCGTCCCCAGGCATGCCTTGCCACTTCAGATCCTGTGCTTAAGACACATCAAACAACTGTCAGTTCCCTGACCATGCTGTGACATTTCACACTTCATGTTTTCACAGACAAAGCTGGCTCTTTTGAGTTTGTCTCCTCCCAGCTTCCCACTGACATTACCACATCCTCTGGTTGAATCTCACATATTCTTTCTGATCCAATAAGCTTCAGTGTCTTCTCCTCTAAAGCTCTCCTGAAGCCCTTGGGCAACTATAAACAGAATTTGCATGTATCTCTGTTACTGTATTAAATACATTGCATTACAATTATTGGTTCATACCTTTGTACAATTTAATAGAACATGTTGACATTAGGGTAGGCCTATTATCTATTAGTTGCCTGTTACATGTCAGCACTATACTTGCATTATTTTATTTCTGTCTCTTATGAAGTGATTCCTATTATTTTTACCAATTCTAGACACTAAGAAACAAGCTTAGAGATAAGCAACAATTTGCCTAAGGATTGGCAGGTGGTGTCCCAGGTTGTCTGGCTACCAAGACTGCATATCAAACCACTGTATCTCTTACCTGTCTCTCATATCCTTGAACTTCTTCAGGCAATGACAGTCTTTTTCATCTTTATTTTCAGATCACTTTGTAAACTGAAGAGGAGACAAGTCATAGAAGAGACAGGTTTCTCTTTGTTTGGCCTTTTGGGAGTGGAGGACATGGAGGAGAGCCCTACAGTGCTCACATAGCCCATCACCCCTTGCCTCTCAATGTCTCAAGCAGTCAAACATGCTCCCTAAGAAAAGATGTAGAGCGTGTGTGCTCACAGTCCCCCAGTCCATGTTCCCCAAATAGCCTTCCATCCGATTCTGTCTGGCTTCCTTGCATACACACAGCTGGGCTGGCCACAGGTGTAGGAAAGACTTGTGACAGGAGTAAACAAGTATCAGGCAGGATGGGCTTTGGGTGGCTCAGCCCTGCAGAATCATAGCTGGTCTTTCCTGCACTTCACCTTTCACCACAATATGCACTGTCTCTGATTGTGATCAATTTGGAAGTTCCCATTGCATCTGCTGGGATAAAATAATACAACTATGGGATAATAAAAATGAAAACTCACTCTGAGTGGGGGGAAAAAAAACCTTCACAAATTTCCACAAGTACTTAAAAAGAAAAAGTCACCTTTTTATCACCTTTTTATCCACTAGCATTGCAATTTCCCAAGGTGTAGTTTTCTCTGCTTGTGGGCTTGCACACAATGGTTATTTTCATATATCCTTCTTCCAACAGCTTTTTGGGGTTATATCACAGAAGTGAGTCTTCAACTACAGTCTTTTAATAGGCCTAGAACTGTTGGGTTAATAGCACATCTCAAGATGAAGATACATTCATTACTGGACTGAAAAGGTACAAAGAACAAGCAAAATCCTTCTTAAAGCATAAGATCAATCTCAATACCTCTTATTTCTCCTCACCCCCACTGTGCTGGAGGAGTGCTCTGTATGTAATAGATATTTAAGACTCTTTGATGAGTCAACTGAAGGATTTCCCAAACAATGGAAAATGTGGAAACTCAGAAAGAAAAGATGAGAGGAAGGACAGGATATGTATTTAGCCTGTACTATTTGCTAAACAATACACTTAAAATTTACTTACCTTGTAGCACTTAAATCTCACAATAACCTAAAGTGACTATATTCCTATTTTCCTATTTTATCAATAATGAGGACTCTAGAGCTTAGGAAAAAACACCCTGCAAAGTTTTGAGTATCTTCACTGTTAAATTAAGTCTGGAAACACCCTTGTTTCCCTTACCACCTGTGGCCACAACTATGGAGCAGTTTCAAGCTCTCATTAGGAGATCTGGAGTTAGAGACCTGGGCTTGAATTCTGATTCCATCATTTCCTGGTGGTGTGGCTTTGGGCAATTCAATAAACCTTGTTTTGGGGTCTCGGATTCCCAATCAGAAAAACTGAATTAATAGTAATAACCATTTTATAGGCTTCTTGTGCAGATAAAATAAAAATAAAGTCCTTAGAAGAGCGCCTGGGCATTAATAATAATAATATCAATGGCCATGATGTATTCATGCATACATTGCAATCAACATATTTTATAGACATTATCTCAAAGCCATATAGTAGCCATGAAAAAAAAATTAATTCCTCTTCTGTAGATCAAGAAACTGAGGCTGAGGCAGTTCAAATAGCTTATTCAAGCTACAGAACTAGTAAATGAGGCAGCTAAGATTAGGATTTATGCCTTTTAGGTTTTGAATAGCATTTTATTTTACTATAGACAATTATATTAACTTTTAAAATTCATTTTTTATAGTTTGTTTTCACCACTAGTCTATAAACTCATGAGAAGAGCAACTGTATCTTCTTATTTACAACTTCTCAGCAGATAGAACAGTATCTGGAATAAATTATCCTTAATATTGAATAAATGAATGCATGAATGAATGAATGAATGAATGAAGTCAAAACATATAATATGTGGGGCTCAGGGGCCACAGAGGCTTAGGACTATTCCCTAATCCACCACTGTTCATCTGAGACATGTTAAATGAGCCATTTCATTCTCTTGAGATTTACTTTTCCTGTCTCCAAAATAAAGGGGCTGGACTATTTCATCTCTGAATTTGTGGGTTCCACTTTCTCATTACTCAATATCCAAATTTTCTTGGTTCATTTAAAGAGAAGGCAAGAAATCCTTGGTATGGCCATTGACTATTGCATGAAATGTTAAATGCTTCTCATCATTGTTTTTCTTTTAGTTATAAATAATATGAATCTTAGACAAGGACACATCCCGCCTCCCAGGGACTACACACCTATATCTTCTGTTTTTTTGTAGTGCATTCATTTCTAAGGTCACAGATACTTCCTCTTTCTCCTCTTCTTTCACCTTCTTCATCATCACCACAGCAAGTAACATTCACTAAAGACTCCTTATAAGTCAAGAAGCCTATTAATATATATAGCCTAAATGGATATTTTGATCAAATCATTGAAAAGGTATTATCATGAGCCCCATCTTATAAAAGTGGTAACTGAAGCTCTGAAAGTTTTAGTGACTTGCTTAATGTCATGTAGCAAATGAATGGGAAAGTAAATACTGCAACCCAGATATGCCTGACTGTAGCCTTTGCACTTGCCACATGCTGTTTTTCCACACAAGACATTGGGAATTTCAAAACAGAATTTAAACACAAGTGAAACGTAAATTAAAATGTGCTTCTAATAGGAGTCCTTCTTTACAAAAAGAAGAAACATTGTCTTGATGCTAAAATAATTAAATATGTAAGTGTTTTGTTACTTAGGCTGCACCATTTCTCAGCGAGGAGCTCTGAGGAAGGCAAATGGCATAAAAAATCCCATTAGCTCCTATTAAGACTCCTATTACCCACCGTTTTATAAAGGCCCACAAATGCTAAGCAACAGGCTAAACATACCAGGATAATCAGAACATGAAATTAGTGTTAATCATCAAAATGGTCCTTTCGAATTTTTAAAAGATTGTCATAATACATACTTAAGTAAATGACAATATTTTCCTGATGCCAATATCATCACTTTTTCACATTATAAGGATCAGAATCAATGCTTGCTAAAAGCAAACAGGAGTATAATTAAATATTTTTCAATAGAAATAACTGAGTACTTATATAACAGAATCATTTGTTTAAAAAAGTAGACTGTTGCTTTATTATATCTCAGGGACTCAAGTTCTGTCATTACATTCTGCATTTATTCTTAAAACAATAATTAAAGACACATATTCTGCTAAGTAAAAAAAAAAATCAAGGAAATTTGACCGCTCTCTACTTTTTTTATATTTGACACACTTTATTCATTTTGATTTTACTGGGTCATATATAAGCATCCAAATATATAAAACCCTAATATGAAAATAGACTGAATGGGGGATAGTCAAGGGGGTTAGAAAGGAGACATACGTAAAACTCTTTGTAATACTTTAAGCAATAAAAAAATAATAATTAACAAAAAGAGAAAATAGACTGAATGGTAGAACAAAGAACAACCAGTCACTATGATGTGTGCTGAACACCAGGGGGCGCACACAGAACATGGCGAGCATCAGCAGCAGGCAGCAGAGCATGGAACATGGAGGGCATCCACTAAGGCGGAATGGTGGAGCAGGTGAGCAGGGGTGCTAGACCAAGGCAGGGCATCGATTGCTGTCATCAGGGTGAGCCTCTGGTGGTTGCTGAAAATTCTTTGCTCTTGCTTGCTGCGGTCCTACCAGGCATTCACACCTGCTGTTGATGCCCGCACCTGCTGCTGGCACCAGCCCTGCTTGCACCCACTCCCAGCACCCAGCGCTGGCCCAAATTGCTCAGCACTGTCAACGGGTGTGGGAAGAGACTGACAGCCCCAATAACCCCTCACGGCTTCTCCACCTCTCCCTGCTCCTAGGGAAGATTGGGGCCAGTAGCCACCTATTGCATCTGCTGCTGGTGATGGACCTGTTTGCATCCGTGGCTGGGGCCCAGCCCTGGTCCCAATTTCTCAGTGCCCTCAGTGGGTGTGAATGGCAGCTGCTGGCCCCAATCGCCCTCGAGGGCTTCTCTACCTCCCTCTGCTCCTGACAGGTGATCAGGGCAGCAGCTGCCACTAGCACCTGCTGACAGTGCTGGCCCCACTTGCACCCACTGCTGGCACCAGCTCCAATCGCTCTGTGCCATCAGCAGGTAAAGGAGGGGCCAGTGCTGTCAGCGCCTGGAAGCGGCAGTGGTGGGAGCAGGGCTGTCATTAAACAGGAGACGGGGGTCCGTGGCAGGAGGGGCCAGGTGGAGTGCGGGGGATGGGCCAAGATCGGCCCCTATGCCCACCGCAGCTTCGCAGCCCACAGGTCCTTTCAAGGTGCACGAATTCATGCACTAGGCTCCTAGTTTGAGTATAAGACCCCTGTTCTATGACAACTCTTAATGTTTCATAAAAGTTATATTGTCATTTACTTCCCTTCTTCATCATAAAAGAACTATACATTTTCCCCGTAAACATTTACATATTTTGCACTTACTATACATCAGGTGCTATTTTAAAGAGTTGATCTACAATAGTTCATTTAATGCTTACCACTACTTAGTGAGGAGGGAATTTGCATTATCTCTACCAATCTGATGAGGAAAATGACCACTGAAAGCTTAAATTCCCAAGGTCATATTGTTATCATATTTAGAATCAGAATTCATCTTTGCATTCCAGTATCTAGCACATCATCGGTGCTAATAAGTGCTCAATTCATAATGAGAATGGCAGCTTCTACTGAAGTGTCAACATAATCAGCATTGGGTATCAAAATGTCTGAGTGACAAATCATCACATTCAAAATTTACTAAAAAAAAAAAAAGCAAAATCTGTTCAATTGCACTCAAACCCCTTTTCCTTGCTGAGAAAATATGCAAAAGAATGAGGGTGTCAAAGAGAGAGTTGAATTGTGTGTGTGTGTGTGTTAGGGGATTCCATCTCCTTTGTCTCAGGGATGAATATATTGACTCAAGACCTTGTTATGTGTTTCCCTGAATTGGAACCTGACTCCTGCCTGGTACATGTAATGGACTAGAACTTGGTTGATTCTCTGCTTCAGAATTGGTACAGGAGAGTACTGCTGCATTGGACTTATCCTGAAATCCCCAATAGTTATCAGGGCAAAGGAGGTGTAAGTGTTTCCTGAAGTTTAGATGTGGGTCATAGAGGAAGGAATGTTGAAGTGAGAGCAGTCTGTCTAGTAGAGTCACAGAGAAGGCAAAAGAGACGCCAGCACCTGGACACTGAGCCTGGTGTATTAGTGCTGAGTTAAAAAGTAAAAATGACCACCAGAAAGAGTAAGTGATGCTTTGGACCGAGTCAAATGAAGCGCAGGAAAAAAAAAAAACACTCAGTAAGAGGAATCTCTGCAGAATTACAAAACTATCCATGAGAGAAAGCATGACAGGTAAACATCTGCAAGTTTAAAGAGTATGAAGCCAATTTAAGAAATCAGGAGTTGAAGTAAAAATCTTCTCCATCACCCTTGATTATCAGATAGTGACTAGATGTCTGGATGGTGACATAAATACGGGAATTGTTTTGACTTGGAATACTAGAGTTGATCCAACACTAAAGGTTGAGAACAATATTAATTGTCTGTACTTCACCCATGGATTCTGCTCCATAATCTGAAATTAGAGGTAGGAAGTCCATTTAGTTAGGCCATGCCTTTTTCTACTCTTCCTCTTTTTTGAAAGGGTGTTACTCCTTGCCTCCAGTTCATATGACTATTAAAGAATCTAAACTCATAACAGTAAATATAACGTTTGTCAATAGTTATCCAAAATGTGGTTAAGGAAATGGTGCTGGAGAACACAGCCTAAATATTATCACTGGACACTGACATCCATTCTTGGATTATTTTGAAGGAGCAGAGAATATGTGTAGCAGGGTCTTATGCTTTCTCCCAGGACACGTGTATCTACTAAACTGTGACATAGTTTGATGACATCAATACTTAGTGACAAATAATATGAAAAAAAATAAAACAACACAACTTTTCAACTACAGTACTCAATACCCAGGATAACAAAATTGTTATAGGCATTGCTCATCACTTTATAGACTAGCCTGATTTTCTTTGGTCACCATGACAGGAATAAATACTGATGTTACTTCTGAGTATTTGTTCCATTTTTATTTTATGGGCACTGGGAATTTTGTGGTTCCCTCTTTGTACTAGCTGCTAGAAAGCTTACAATCAAACTTGTGACCCTATTCTATAAACCACACAGGGCTTACATAGCAGAATATCTTGGGTATTGACATTATCATGTTTTCATCTCAATCTTTTTTTTTTTTCTGTTATCCTCACCAAAGGATATTTTTCCATTGATTTTTAGAGAGAGTGAAAGGGAGTGAGGATAAAAAGAGAGAGAGAGAGAAGCATTGATGTAAGAGACACACATCTATTGATTGCCTCCTGTATATGCCCCAACCCCGACCTGGGCTGGGGATTGAACCTGCAACCCAGATATGCGCCCTTCACTGGGGATTGAACCTGTGCCCCTTAGGTTCCTGTGCCAATGCTCTACCCACTGAGATACACCAGCCAGAGTGATTTTCATCTCAATCTTCATCCCCCGTTTTTTCCTCTCTTTATTTTCTCTGTATATTTAAAATTGTTGTATATATTTAAGTAAGGTACCTTAAGTAAGGGCTGGAACAAGACATAGATGAAATCAATATAATATAAACAGTCTATGTACTATTAATCACTGTGCTTGAGTAAAGTCAGCATGAGCAGTCTTTATTCAGAGCTCTTAGAGTAAGCAGCTTATACACACTCACATATTGAGTCCCAAGCAAGAGGCAGCCCCTTAGCTCCCTAGGACACTGGTTCTCAAGTCCCTTGATATTTCTGCCTATATCACTCTTCTGAACTACTCCTGCAGAAAGCATTTTTACATTTTTAAAAATATTTTTATTGTTTTCAGAGAGGAAGGGAGAGGGAGAGAGACAGAGAAGCATCAATGATGAGAGAGAATCATTGATCAGTTGCCTACTGCATGCCCCCTACTGGGGGTAGAGCCCGCAATCCAGGCATGTACCCTTGACTGGTATCAAACCAGAAACCCTTCAGTCTGCAGGCTGACACTCTATCCATGTAGCCAAATCAGCTAGGGCCAGAAAGCATTTTTTGACCACCTCTCCACAATAGGTAAAGTGAAATTTCCTTTGGGCTAGTTCTCTACCTTGCATATGAGTTCTGGATTGTGCTGAAACATTTATTATACTTGGTTTACATGTTTATCTCCACTAGTAGACTATGGGCTTCCTTGGATTAGTCTTTCCCTTTTATATCTACACTAGTGGCTTAGTGCATGAAATTCGTGCACGGGGGATATCCCTCACCTTAGCCTGCACCCTCTCCAATCTGGGACCCCTTGGGGGATGTCCGACTGCTGGTTTAGGCCCAAACCCTGGAGTCGGACATCCCTCTTGCAATCCAGGACTGCTAGCTCCTAACCTCTCACCTGCCTTCCTGTCTGATCACCCCTAATCGCCTCTGCCTTGGCCCTGCCACCATGGCTTTGTCCAGAAGGATGTCTGAAAGGTCTCCCAGTCTAATTAGCATATTACCCTTATATTAGTATAGATAGCCATCCATAAATTATAGTTTAAATAATAATTAATATAAACTATGTAGAAAACGAAAAGTTATGGAAGGATACAATATCAAAAATGCCATTTCTAGTATCCTAATATAAAGTAAATGATTTTAATTGAAGTACTGAAAGTTGTCTACAATCTAGCCATTTTACTATATATGGAGATATAATAGTTTTTAATCAAACAATGTATCAGTCCAATGGGACAGATATTTAGAATTTAACAGATTTAGAATGTGGGTTCTGCATACTCAAATATCAACTTAGAGGCAGTGTGAGATAGAGGTTACTAGTAAGCTTGGGTTTGATCTCTGCCTTCATGCCTTGTAATCTCTTTGCCTTAGGAAAGCTCTCTGATCTTCAGTTTCTCTGATGTGAAGCATAGCCACACTACCTGCCTCATAGGATTGTGAGGATCAAAGGACATCATGTTTGTAAAGCCCTCAACCCAATGCAGAATGCTCAACCAGAGCTCAATAAAGACGCTGATAGTACCTATTTCATGCAAAGCTCTGTCCTAGGCACTAAGAAAAAAAAATGAGTAAGTCATGTCCCCTTGTCCTGGAAGAAATTATAATTTAGTGGTAGACACTGAGTAAGTAGGTTCTCAATAAAGCAGGGTGAGTGACTAACAGAAATGTGAACATGGCATTGTGGGAACACAGAAAAGGGACATTTAGTCCCTTATCTCTGCACAACTCTTTATGCTTTAATAATAGCAGAATAATAATTTGAATTATTTAAGGATGTCTTCTTCTTTGTAACTGTCAATAATGCTGATGTGAAAATGAAGTTGTCCTTAATAAAGAACAATAATAAAAAAGGTTAACGAAGACCTAAAATAAAAAGCCTTTATTTAAATATAAAAAAGTGAATATTTAAAAGGAAATATAAACCAAAAAAGTCCTATCCATCCCCTGCTCCCCTCCACCCCTGCCACATTTCCAGACTAGAAAACCCTTCTAGGCTGGGGGAAGGGAAGAGAGTTAAAGAGGACACAAGATAGTTGCACAGTGAGCCTATTTTTCAGCCTCATCCCCTATGGGTTGAAGGGCAGATGCAGAGGGCAGGGGCACAAGTGTGAGACAATTTCCCTTTGAAATTTGGGGGATTAGAAAAATAGAGCACTTGGGCATTCTTTAGCCTTTTCTGTACCTTTCATAGGTGTATTTCAATGAGGGCTGTTAGAGTGATCTGAGTGACTGGTAGGAGTTTGAATTTTTCTGTAGCAAGTAAGTGACTGAATAACAGAGGAGAAATTGAGATTAAAATCCATAGCCAGTCAAGCCACGGGAATGCATATAAAAAAGATATGCTGTGACTAGTTCCCCCTGGGGTTCAGGTGAAGGAACCATGATATCTCCACAAGGAATCAGTGCCAGGGTGGCTCCTGTGGATCTGAAGCCTCCCAAGTAAGTCACTCTGCTCCTTATACTGAGTGCGCAGTGGATTGCATTTGGACTGGAAGAGCAAGTGAGACCAAGGCAGGTGAATTCCAGAAAGGGATCCTAAAGACAGCACCTTGCCATCAGCGGAGCAAGCACTCCAGAGCTTTAACCAATCCCAGGGAAAACTGAAGGGAGGCTTTCCTAAGGAGTCCCAACAGAATGTGATTGAATGATAGAGCCGATACACAAAGAAATCACTGCATTATGCTGAGTTTATCTGCAAGTGACCAGGCTTAGTTTTCTGTATCAGGCATGAGCAGCTTGGAATCAAAATACTGCAAGGCATTATGGGAAAATAGAGTTACATTTTTACCTAACTTGAATCAGTATCTATGAAAGTGTACCTGCTACTTAGCATTTGCCTTTTATGTGATTTTTTTCTGGGAGGTCAACAGCCAAAGGGAAAAGTAAAAAGAACAGTAAGGTTCATGAAGGTTGCAAATATGCCTACTGTATGTCAGTAACACGCAGTGCTCATTACAACACAGGGTTACTGCTGAAATGCTGATATATTTGGGCCACAATTGTTGAAGTGACTAATGATGATTAAGATGATTCAAATAAAACACACTAAAAAGAAACTCTGTTTTTGCCATCGCAGGCTTTTTAAAAGGAAATTAACGAGGCTGTGTTCTCCAATCTTCTAGGGGGAACGCTGAAAGCCCATTATAATACAAATATGTAAACCTGTTGGAAAGTTTAGAATTATATATTACCAATTACTTGTGGGAAATCTCATAGTGCTCATTTGCATAGACCCTCTGCTCCAGCCTGCGATCTTGAGGTCAAGGTTCCTGCTTCATTCAGTTTTGTATCTGCAGTGCCAAGGCGACCGTGGTGCATATGGGAGATATTCAGTAAATATTTAATTCAAGTATACCTACAACATCAGAGCCTTTGGGAATAACTTTTTTTTTAAAAAAAAAAAATCTGTTCTTGTGAAATTCAAAGCTCAGAATGCGTGAGTGCTAACATAATTGAAAAGTGTGACAGAAGGTTTTGGAGAGAGTGTATATTATAACAGATTTGTATGTCACAATAAAGTCTTACATATTTATATGCACATAAATTTAGTCATCTTTTTCATATGCCACATTTTATTTTGCACTTTTGTGCATACCACTAGACTTTTTTTTGCCAATAAAATGTCACAAAATCCTCTATTTTGTTGAAAATTATTTATTTCAATTATTTTAACAATTACAATGCTTATGTATTTAATATTATAAAGGCCCTGAAAGATGACTATAATCATACTAACATGGAGGAGAATGTTGAGATTTATACAAATTGAGTAACTTTCTCAGAGTATCATCTGTAGCAAACTGTTTTCCAGGAATTGTTAAAGAATTAATTGAAAACCATTTTTAAAGACTAGCCAAGGCAACTTTAAACTGGAGATGGTAACAAATGTCTCTCTGTAATGTATGGTGTTATTAAGAGTGACTAATTATACTAAATTATATGAATACTAGAGGCCCAGTGCACGGATTCATGCACCAGTGGGGTCCCTCAGCTTGGTCTGCACCCTCTTGCAAACCGGGACCCCTCTGGGGATGTCAAAACCAGCAGTCTGATATCCCCTGAGGGATGCAATAGTGTGCAAAGTGGCATGGCCAGAGAAGAGTCCGAGCCTGGGCCAGGTGCCACACCACTCCCCCACTGTACCTGCTGCTGCAGTCGCCACTAGAACACTGCTGTGGAGGCAGGAGAGACTCCTGGTGCTGCAGCTGTGCTCCCCAGCCATGAGCTAGGCTTCTGGCGGTCAACTGAGTGGGACTCCTACTGTGGGAGTGCACTGACCATAAGGTTGCAGCTCCTGCATTGAGTGTCTGCCCCCTGGTTGTCAGTGCATATCACAGTGACTGATGAAATGGTCGATCAATAAAACGGTCCACCAATCACTTAGGGTTTTATATATATATAGATTGGTAAAACTCCAAAAATACAAAAGAGTTTTGCATAAAGAAAAGTCAAAATAATTGAGAAAAATGGAAGAGAAAGTAAAATGAATTTATTTGCAAAAGGGTATTTAGATTTTACTTAAGCTAGAAAAGTTGAATCCACTTGTCTGAGACACAAATCCCCATGCATTACAGTCACTCCTTTAACCACAGCTTTCTGCTCTTGGAACACATGAGTATACACTGTGCCAAAGGAGAGCATATCATATGTTCAGCTTTGTTTGCCTTTTTCTCTGAGCAGAATCTTTGCCTTCTCTGTGCTTATCGCTTTCCTGTGCCTTTGACACTGCATAAAATATTTGGTTAATAGTTCCCTTACAATCTGGTTCCTCTCTAATCAGCTGCACCAGAGGATAGCCAACTTTTTGCCAAAACAAGCGTATTTTTGACAAATACATATGATTATTGGCAGCCTACACGCTATTCTGGCTTATCTGCTATTGTTATGTGTCCCCATGGTCCATGATGTATTAACTTTAGCTCATTAATTAACACACCGTATCATAAACATCTAGTTATTTATACATTAACTGAATGAATTATAAGTCCATTGATGGCAGAAACTCTATCCAAAGAGCTTCTTAAGGTGTCTGGCACATGGTAGGCATTCAAGTATATATTGATCAAGTCAATGAACAACAGAAATGACATTAAGTACTTGATGTTGAGTGATAAAACCTTATTACAGAGCCCTGGCACGCCAGTCCATACAGATTTCAATAGAAAGTACTGACATGAAGAGGTCATGAGTTATAGTCAGTATGAGATCCTGATCAGAGTTGCCCCACCCGTCCCATTTCTAGCTGCTCCCTATATCTCTGCTCCAGGAGGTAGGTCTGATAGACAGAATGGTCCCCCAAAGATATTAATGGCATTTTATGCTTCATGGTAAAAGGAACTTTACAAATGCAGTTAAGGCTGTAGTTAACCTTAAAATAGGGGAAATACCCTGGATTATTCAAGTGGGTCCAGTTGAATCACATGAGCCTGGTGACCTATAGTCCTACCATATAGACCTGCTCAAATAGTTAATGCTATGCACTAGGTTATCCCCAATCATTATTATTCTTACACTTTTAGACAATCTTGCCATGAATGTTACACCATTTCTGAGAAATTGTGGTATTAAATGAGAAGGTATCATCTTCATATTTATCCATTACCAAGGACAGTTTCTCTTTCTTTTTCTTTTATTTCTCGTTTTCTACTATTGAAAATCTCAGAGTAGCAATTTGGTTTGCAATATTCCATCTTGAAAGTTATGGGGCATTTTAACTATGGTGACTTCTAATGTCTGTTAAAGGTATTTTTTCTGAATAGTATTTTTTCTCAATTAAATTATACTGAGTTGCTGATATTCAACCATTTTAAAATTACAAAAACTAGCTTCATCCATATGAGCCTAATAAGAAATGGTTATTCATGCAGGGCTTTAATTTTTTAAAAAGTTTAGTCATAATGATTGAAAGGTTCTATGGAATGAGTTATATATAGGTTATTAAAGAACTCATATATGTTCAGGAAATAAAAAATGTTCATACCATCATGGTAGTTGATAAAAGTATTTGATATTCATTTATGCATTTATCCAATTATTCAATCATTTATTCACTCAAAACTGTCATCAAGCATTTATAATAAGAATTTACAACATGCCACAAGTAATCCCAAGAGCCAGTGATACAATGGTGAAAATCAGAATGTATGCTTTCAGAATCTAGTAAGGGAGGCATACGATTGTCAAATGGTGTTATAGGTTCTATGATGAGAATAAGCATAGAGTCCAGGTAAATTAGAGAGGCATCCATCCCAGACTGGAGATAAGGAGGGACTTACTTGTGGAAGTAGCCTATTACCTACAAAGTAAGGGTGGGTAGAATTTAACAAAGCAGACATGTGGAGAAAGAGCATTTTTGAGGGAGAGGACACAATCCCAGTAACAGGGGAGTGAGAAAACATGGTATTCTGGAGAAAATGAAAGAGCATTGAGCTAGACCTTAGGTTGGAAGAGTGTCAAGGCTGAAGAACAGCCTGGAATTAGAGGCTAACTCAATAGAGTAATATTGATGTCTTGCTAAGGAGTTTTTATCTTTACTTCCTACTGTTTAATAATTCTTGACCCTCTGAAGCTTTATAATTTCAAAAGCAATGGAATATCATGAATGCCTTTACCAACTCCTAGACAACATTTGTATGAACCAGCCGAATGCATTGTCTAAACCTCACAACACAGAGTAGCTCCCTCCTGGCAGCCTTTTTTCCCCCCTAGCTGGTGCTGTGTCCAGCTACTTGACACTAGGTCATCGGACGACAGTCACAACCATCAGACTAAGACCTCAGGCAAGGCTATTAATACACAAGGGTGACCATTTTCCCAGTTGCCCAGGATTGTTCCACTTTTTGTTCAGGAAATTCGGTGTCCTGAGAAACCCTTTCCCAAGATACAAAAAGCCACACTACTCAGAGATGGGTGCAAAAGTTCAGGGAAATAGTACAAATCCATTAGTGGTATTAAACTGGGGGCTAAGAATGCTGAAAGCAATATATTTGTAAGTGTCAAAAGGGTATGGAATGGATCGTGTTTCATAGTTGCTGTTGCTAAGGTTGGCAGCCATGATTCACATTGTTGTATTGCCTGAGTATGCATGTGACTTAACTGTGCGACTTAAGAGCATTGTAACTGTGAGTGTTAACAGTCTGTCTCCAGGTTTGCCTGTAGAATTACTGTTGTGCTTTGTATGATAATAGTGCTGGCTTTATTTTTAACATTGTGAATATTTTAACCATGTTTTCTAAGGGGTCAGATAATGAAAATGGCAACAATACAAATGTCAGCATGACCCAGACACCAAAAGAGGTAATTAAACAACTGTTATTTTTATGACTGATAAGAAAACACATACAACTGAGTTAGGGAGAAAAATTATCCAAACAAAACATATTACACAATAAACAGAAAGGACTATCTATAGGATATGCACAATATACAGGGATTTGAAATGTGGGCATAGTAGAGAAAGAGATGTGAATTTCCAGACTGAATCTTCTAAGTTGAGGATGAGCCAGACAACTATGTCTAAAATAATCATTTTTATAAGCTCCCAAAAATATATCAATACTCAAGAGAAAATAATGGCTATTGAATTAGCTTGGAAATATTTCATGAAGTAACATGCATTACTTATTGTTCCCTTGACTTTCCTATGAAACTTAGTAAAGTTGCATTTCCTGATTCACAGATTACAGCGAAATTGTCCTGCAACAAACAAAGGGTGAAACTGGCTTCTTACAGAGCAGAGCTGCTTCTGTGAGATATTAGCAATGATCATGTTTTCCACTGAGTGTGGAGAGTGATACATTGAGTTCCAGCAAAAAAAAAGAAGTTAAGTCCCCCACCCCCAGCTCTGAAGCACCTGGTTTGAAAAGTGTGGTTTCAAATTATTTTTGATTTGTATGAAAAATTTAATGACATTGTTAGAAAACATACAACAAAATTTCCTGATATTTTGTTCAAATGAAAACTAGACTTTGCTCCTTGATATGCATGTTCAACAAACAGTGCAGATATAAGTTTTGGCAAATTCCCTTCAATTCATAGACTTCTTATCAAAGAAAATGAAAAGGTTTGCTAAACATCCTGCACACCTTGTATCCATTGTTAAGGAGGGGTATGATTGGTTGACCTGTGAAATGAGGGTTTCTTGCTGGAAATTTATGATCACTTCCCTGTTTCCTCAAAATGTGCAGGAGCACTTAATGAAATGTTCGACTGCATAGAAATGGAAGGGAGTGATCTCTTTAGACATGTGCCTACAGAATGGCTGCTGCTGTTGCCTCACATAGGAAAGATGCTAAAATATTGGTTTGCTGTTATTTTCAAGAGTTGAGACAAGAAGACTACTCTTCCATAATATGAGAATAAATTGAGGATAAAAACTGAGGAAGGCTTGTATAGTAAAACAAAAATGTATATACGGTTTCTCCAACACCATGCAATAATCTTGGAAGAGGCCTGAAGAGCTTAGAAAAGGATGAGCTGATTGCACCGAGTTGTCTGACATGAAATCAAGGCTGCAACAAAAATCCACACAGTGAAAAGAATGACTCATACTTTGAAAATAAGACTGCTTTAGAACCAAACAAAGTTACCAGAAAAGGGTAGTCTAATGAAAGATCTCCTTCTTAGATCCTTTACTAAAACTGTAACTTATTTGGGATTCAACTTCACTTTCAGAAGTTCAAATTGCCTCTGTACATAAAATCAGAGCTCCTGAGAAAGAGAAGTTTAACTTAGGATGACACCCAATGTACTGCAAAGTGCTTGAAAAATGATGTGTAATTTTAGATATAAATAGTATAGATGATGAGTGTATAGATGCAAAGGACATGGCTGATAAACACATGGTCTATCAAAACGAGCCTTGGGATACAAAATGGGTGAATACGTTTGGAGAGCGGGAAACACATTCCCACAAGTCCCGACTTCTACTATTGCTGGTGAATAAAATCCT
>NW_006288013.1:283062-283948 GCF_000327345.1 Myotis davidii | reverse complement strand
TTGATATCCTCACGAATGCATGATACCAGGTGCCACTGTAATGTGGCTTGGTAAATGCAGAATTGCGTGTCAAAGTGAATTTTATGTTCAGTTTTACCACTTCCGCAAATGGAAGAACGATGTCTTAAAGGCTGAAGTTCTATTAGTGGTATCTAATTCACAGGGCTTTTAGGAATGCTTTCTTTTTAAGAAGTCTTATATCTATGTATGCTCATGTAATTTAAGAATACCAAGAATGTAGGCTACAAAGTTTAAAATTCCAATATAGAGTTAAAAAGTTAAAATAAATTGGTATATCAGAGAACAGAAAGAAACCTAAAAAATCCTATCTAATAAAAGAGAAACATGGTAATTGGCATACGACCGCTATCCTTCCCATTGGCTAATCAGGGCAATATGCAAATTAACTGCCAGCCAAGATGGCAGCCGGCAGCCAGGCAGTTTGAAACTAACATGAGGCTTGCTTGCTTCAGTGACGGGGGACTCCAACGTTCCCCGCCTGCCACTGCAGGCCTCTGGGCTGCAACTTTAAGCAACTATATATAGAAGCTACATATAACTAAATATAGAAGCTAAACAAAACCCCAGAAACCTGCTTTAGTCTGCCGGGCTTCAGCCAGCAGGATCGCAACATTGTAAGCAAATGTCAGAAACCTACTTTCAGCAGTGGAGACCTAAGAGCTGGAGCCAAGCCTCAAAGCTAAATAAACCTGGCCTAGAATAAAAAAAAAATAAATAAATAAAAATAAAATAAAATAAAGAATCATACCTGCCTTCTTCGAGCTTAGGGCACACTTGAATCTCTCTAGGGCTGGTTATTCAGCACTAGATTTCTTCTATCTGTTTAGATTGTAACTAAACAGATAGAAGAAACATTTCAATCTCA
>NW_006288013.1:282255-282648 GCF_000327345.1 Myotis davidii | reverse complement strand
CTTCCCGATCCGCCCTGCTCTGTGCATGACAGGGGGCGGTGCCCCAACTCCCCAATTGGCCCTGCTCTGAGCCCGACCAGGGGCTGAACCTAGGGATTGGGCCTGCCCTCTGCCACCGGGGAGCAGGCCTAAGCCAGCAGGTCATTATCTCCCGAGGGGTCCCAGACTGCAAGAGGGCACAGGCTAGGCTGAGGGATCCTCCCTCCCTCTCGAGTGCACAAATTTTTTTGCGCCGGGCCTCTAGTATTATTATATTTTCTATCTCCATATTATTTAATTAGTCATACTTTGATTTCTATTAATTACCCCAATTGCCACCATTATAGTCCTATAGCTGTTTAGTTGAAACAACAGCATTTATGTAACAGAAAAGTAAAAATACAATAATATATA
>NW_006288013.1:256581-282232 GCF_000327345.1 Myotis davidii | reverse complement strand
GCCCGCGGGCCGACGCTCTATCCACTGAGCCAAACTGGTTTCGGCTATTTGTACTGTTATTTATTTGGGGGTCTGGTGTGACTGTGTCCTGTGTTGGCTTTCTAAGAAGTTGATCACACAATAAAAGAAGATAAAAATTCTGGCGCTCCACACCTACAATCATGGATCAATAATGAAGCCTAGACATCTGTATTGTGAAAAGCACCCAAGCAGCCCTAGCATATTGCCTGGCTTGGAACCATTGTGGCGTTGTGCTGAAGGTGGGAGAATTCTTCATTGTGTCTCAGATTCAGGATGTTTATACTCAAACCCCCAAATGGCAGCACTAAATGGGAAATATGAACATCTCAGTGATTTACATGAGATTCTGATCTCTTCAATATCTGGGGATTCTGCTTTCACCTTGTCTTCCTGGGGACAAAGAAGTTTGGTGTGATTAAACTACACATGGATGGCAGCAGGGAAAATGAGGAGCCCTGTGGTGGGAACATGGGCAGCCAGCTGCCTGACTATGTACTGGGTTTTGCCATTCATTAGTAGATCTCAGGCAGGTGGAATTCTGTTAACTTCTTTTTTTCTGAACTATATAATGTAGATTACAACAGACTACACTCCAAGAGTTACACACTGCCTGGAATTTATAAAACTTCCCGGAGTATCTTACCTAATAATAGACAAACATGTAAATTGACCATACCTTCACTATGCTAACTAGCCAATCAGGAGAGTATGAAAATTAACCTAACAAAGATGGTGGCTAATTTGCATACGTAGGCTCCAAGTGGTTGAGTGAAGCCTGACAGCCTGGGGGCCAGAGCAGCACTGCTGGGCCCAGGGCCATGAGGCTTTGCTGCACTGCCGACCCCAGCCGGACCCCAGCCAGAGTGAAGACCTGGGTGCCGGGTGCCGGAGGAAAACCAGTGCCAGCAGCCAGGGGAAAGGAAGGCCTATTGCATGAATCTCTTTGTGCAACAGGCCTCTAGTAAGCAAAATAAAGAAAAATCATAATTTGAATAATTTCCCTCTCCATTGTGCAGACTCTAGTCTCTAGATAAAAACCCAAATAATGAGTAGAATTGGGAAGTACTTCCTTGTTTTTCAGTGGGAAAATGCTTAGACCTGAGATATGTGGTGAAGGAAAATTAAAAATGAAACCATTGAATGGCTCCATATTTCTCATATCTTATTTGACCTTGAGGCCAGCTGAGTCCTGGTTTCAATCACTTTACATTGGAATTTTAATAACACCTACTTTACTTGACTCCTTTGAATTAAAAGAATGGAACATTTGGGGGAAAAAGTTCTAATAAATATTAAAATGCTGGGTAAATAGTAGATAGTATCTACTTCTTTTGTGAGTTCAAAATGATTTCTTGTAAATGTAGTGTTGACATAAAAGAATTGGAAATAAAATATATTATGGGGCAGTAAATCTGGACTGAAAAGAAAATTTCTCAGGAAGTTGGATAGTCCCATGAGTTTGCTTCCTTTTGCTTATACAACACTTGAACTTAGAAGAGAGGAAAGAAAGTTGTGAATCTCATATTATAGGCGCGCTTGATGGAGCCTGATGTGGAAAAGAAAGAATTCTGTCAATCTCCTGGGGCCTCTGATTGTTTTCTTTCACACTGTAATCCCCGTTTTCCTTCTGTGCTTGATTGATAATGTACATTGTTCCTGGCACCTCAATAAATATTTCATGCTAGCTGAACACTAATGAATCGAGATTGTGAACAGGAACTAAAATGATAGAGCCATCATCCAGGCTCTTTCAAATTTCAAAACTTGACAGCAAATGCTCACAACTGGGTGAACAGGGAAATGGTCCAAATTTCAAACCACTAGAAAGATAACTGCATTGAAAATCCGCGTTTCAGGGTATTTCTCCCGCACCTTTGTACATCCTGTAGTTCTGGAGGTCATGGCAAAGACAGGAGGTAGCAGTGTTTTGTTTTGTTTTTATAATGGTTCACAGCCTTATTTGAATAATATAATAAAAATTCTGAATAGTGTTACCAAAAAGCATTTCTTGACCATAAAGTTGTTTACTTTTCTCTCTAGGAAATCCACTGAGAGTCTTAGTTAAATCTTAGTAATCCAGTTGTGGCATTGCAGAGAGAGTGCAAACATGTTAGAAAAATGCAAAATTCCCCACAGCTCTTTGATACTTCTTATATGAATGATTTCAGGATAAACCTCTGTATGTCTCAGTTTTTTCATCTGCAAAATGGAACATGCACTTCCTTAGATGTTCCAGCTGTTAAATAAGTTACCATAGCTAAAAAAAAATATTTTTGTACTGTTTTGCTATGCTAGAGAAAAGTCATTTTTTAGAAAAAAATAATGTTGTTCCTGAAACTAACCCAGCATGGATGAGATCAAAACTATCATAAACCTATTAATTTCTGCATGGGTGGTCTTTGATAAAGAGGAAGTTTTTTTGCTCTATGATAACGCTTAGTGGATTATGCTTCAGAGAAACCGCTACAATGTTTCAAAGTAAATGTGTGTGTGTGTGTGTTTGTGTGTGTGTGCGCGCACACGCGCCACATCTCCACAAAGTAAAGATAGAGTGTGTGTGTGTGTGTGCGCGCGTGCGCGCGCGCCACATCTCCACAAAGTAAAGATAAGTGTAGTAAAGACAAAATTTAAATTCAAGTCTGCATACAAGTCCTTTGGTTGACCTCTGCTTGGACTTATGGTTAAAATAATGGTGGCATGAAAGCATTTTTACTATATTCTCCTCCACTTAAATCCCCTCCTCCCAGGAAAAGGATACAAATATAGAGGAAAATCCAGCATCACTATTTTCAATAAAACAAAAAAAAATAATAAAATGCTAAGTAAAAAAACTTAAAAAAACATAGCATCAAGTGTTTTGAAATTTAGCTCAATATGAGAGCTATTAAGCCTCGGAAAATATCCTCTCAGATCTTGAGCAAGATAAAGCTTTTTATATAAATAGGTGGTGCCATCCTGAAATGCGATCTACTGTCTAATGAAATTGGTAAGTTTTAGGAACAGGAATGAGACGCAGGAGAAGAAAAAAGAAAGAAAGAAAAGAAGTGAAGTATCTGTAAGTTCCAAATCACATCTCCTGGAATGTCAGGGAGGTGGCACTAAAGGAGGAAGGGCAATGCTGAGCCTTTTGCTTGGACAATCTTTCCTCTTAGCTGAGGAAGCTGGAGAGGGCAGGACAACCTTCTTAAAGTGGCAGTTTTGTCAAGTTGCTTGGAGCTGGTTTATCAGGTGGAAAACTTGTGTATGGTCCATGGTTTGTTGTTGCTCTCCTCAGGTCACCATTAGCCTATCAGACTCCTCCTTGTGGAGAAGTGCAGTTTTTAACACTGATTCTCCAGAATCGAGCATCATTTATATGCATGTGAGAAAGAGATGGTTCCACTCCCAGTCCCCTCACTACTATAGTTTGAACTTCCTGAAGGTAGGGAAACAGCACCCAGGACTAGAGACATGCCCAGGAGCTAGTGTTGAGTAACAACTTGTTTAACTAAAACAAAGAACTGAACAGTTCCATTTTAATTGAGAATCCTCAATGATGAAGTTGATATATATACTATTTTCGTGGCTCACAAGCTTCATGAATTAAGTGACTGAATGAGGACACTGTGGAAATACTTAGACATTGCTCTATTCTAATTTCATGTTAACTTGGCCTGATCCTTTCACACTGTCACAAAAATGCCTTTTTTCTCCCTCCTTATTTAAGTGATTTTTATCACCAGGAAAGCAAGCCAAGTCAGTGTTCTTTGGGCACTAACTGCCTGTCCCAGAAGGTCTAAAACTAGCCAGAGCACATATTCAATAATTTGTGACATTGCTATGGGGGAGTAAGGGGGTTACTTACTCTGTGCCCCCTATGTGCCCATATCATCCCATTCATTCCTCAAAACACCCTTGTGTTGTAGGCTCTATTTTCTCCATCTTACAAATTGAGAAACTCAGATGTAAAATGGCTTATTCAAGGTCACCTAATTTTAGTAAATTACATGCTTGAAACTTTACCTTAGGTCACTGAACTGAAAGCCTATATTCCATCTGGGTTACTGTTTTCCACACTAAATTATTTTAAGAGGATAGATATCCTTGAATTAATTAGATTGTGTGATCAAGTCAGAAAATAAATGTGAACTGTACAAATTATGTCTAATCCTCATGGGTCATTTCCCAAAGGAAAGCATAAGTCATTAAATCCTTTTAAATCAGAGATCAATAAAGTAGTCCATCAAAAATAGTCTCCTGATATTTTAAGTTACAATCATATTCACATGGAGAGGAATCAGTGCATAATAAATAGAAAAAAATAAAAGGGGTGCAATGATATCTATTTAAGTTGTAAAAAATTATGTGTTATCCATAAATAATGAAATTGCTTAATAAATTTTTATATGCAATTATCTTTGCACATCATTTTTTTAACTTCTATTTTTGAGCTATGCTTTATGGAACATAAAAACATCATACTTCATGAAAAATATATCTTATTTTGAGCACCAATATCCTTACTCTATCTAACCCCAATTGTCACAATTAACCTAGGAGAGAACTACACCAATAGTGAAGAGATTTCCCTTTACATTCTCATTGAATCTCCCTGGAAAAATAAACAATGCATTAGGGCACTTAGTGTTTTCATCTGAAAGTTTAAACTCCAACCATGACCGTAGCAGGATGGATAGAAAGGTCATTTCAGCACCACCCCAGGTAGGCACTACCCCTCTCTAAATATTCCACTTTAATTATCATGTTTATTACCTAATTAGGCATCATAGGGACATGAATTTCAGAACTTTTTTATTCACAGCCAATTTCACATGACCTTTGATCTAACTGAATCATCTGTATAACAATATTGAGCAAAAAGAATCAACCAGAAGCAAAAAGACCTGAAGTTTATTTAGATTAAATGTCTTGTCTGTTGATGGTTTGTTTCCATAACACATGTATTCTTCACTTAGCAAATATCTACTGAATGTCTACCACATAGCAAGTACTGGAGAAACAATGAAAATACAACACGCGAGTTGCCTGCCTTCACTGAGCCTACAGTTGTAGTGAACACACAATTTTCAAATACTGATTTCTCTTCTGATGATTTCTCCTTTTATTTATTTTTTGCGTCAATCTCAATTCAAGCATTCTGCACATTTTTGGTCTATTACCCCTGTAAAGGCATGTAACAAGTCACAGAAAGAAAATGGCTATCCTTGGCTTTCCAAACCATGGAAGCCTTGAGAATAAAAGGGTCCCTCTCTCACTATCTCTACTATGACCCCCTGTGATATCTAACAAGCCAGAACTATATCCTGCCCAGAGTTTAGCAGTAGCCTCTCTAGCTACCATTTCCACTACCCTCATTGCTCTAGGTCCTTTTTCCACAAAGCAACCATGTAATCCTTGTATAACATAAGCAATACCATGTTATACTTTTGTTCAAATCCCTCCAATTTCTTCTCATCTCTCAGAATAAAATCCAAAGAACTTGTTGTGGCATAAAAGCTGTCTCTAAACTCTCACTTATATAACTTACCTGGCTGTCTCCCAGTTACCGAAAAGAAGGTTACAAGATGACAAGCCATTTTCAGAAAGTAAAGGTAAAGAAGGAAACACCTTCCTCTGTGGCCGTGTTCTGTGAAATGCATTATTCTTCAGTGACTGATGCATACCCTGAGATATATAGTCAAGGAAGAAGACAGGAGAATATTTTTAGCATTTTCTGATTCTAATCTGCAAATACTGCCTCTGACAGACAAGCCAAAGGGAACTGAACTTTTAGGATGATAATTTAATTTCTCGATTTGGAGATTAAAGTTTAGACTGTATATAGATTTTTCTTAAACCCCATTTGTGCCATGGAGTTTGTGAAATATGTTTTTCTGCTCGGTCTTAAGTGAGAAGAAGACAGTCACAGTCTTAAAACTTGCCCTGAGATGTTGCTTTACAACTGCTGCCCATGCCATCCCAACATGAATTTACTGACACCCACTCTGTATTAGGTAAAGTAATAGAAAGTGGACACAGGAAGGTGAATAAAATGAACCTCCACCTCTAAAGGGCACACATACTAGAGGCAGAGGCAGAGCCTGTGGCTGAATTCAGCACCACATTTTAGTGACAAGGTATGAAAATACCCAGCCTAAAATTCTAAAATTTCAGCTTAAACCTGTGTATTCTTGGTCAAGCCAACTCACCTATCTTAGCATTAGTTTCATCATCTGCAAAGGCTTTTGTGAGGATTGCATGATCATCTATATAATACAAGCCTAAGAGACCATTATGGCAGAACGAATGGTCGCTATGATGAACACTGACCATGAGGGGGCAGACGTTCAATGCAGGAGCTGCCCCCTGTGGTCAGTGCACTCTCACAGGGGGAGTGCCACTCAGCCAGAAGCCAGGCTCATGGCGGGCGAGTGCAGCAGCAGTGGTGGGAGCCTCTCCCGCCTCTGTGGTGGCACTAAGGAGCAGCGAGCCGAAGCAGTAAGGAGCAGTGAGCAGGTGGGCAGTAAGGAGCGAGGGGTCCCAGACTGTGAGAGGGATGTCTAACTGCCTAATCCAGCAGGCAGACATCTGCAGAGGGGTCCCAGACTGTGAAGTGTTCAGGCCAGGCTCAGGGACACCCTCCCTCCCCTGCCCAGTGCATGAATTTGTGCACCAGGCCTCTAGATTTTCATAAAGATCCTAATTTAGTGGTGGCACATAATATGTAATCAAGAGAGGTAACTACTATTCAAATGCATGAAAAATGGTTCATAGTATTGCCGGTCTTTGGATTTCTATGTGTACTCAGCCTCCACATAGATAATGGTATCAACCAATTAATATAGAACCAAACAATCAATTTGGAAACAAACCAAAAGTGGACTGGGGGTAATGCCAATAACTAGGAAATCAGGAAGGAAACAAAAAGGACATGCATTGATATACATTTTGGATCAACTTCTGTGTATCTTTGGCATGGCTTTATTTTCATTCTTTAAAAGACCCAGATTCCTCCTAATTGTTTAGGTCAGTCAGCAAATCAATCAATCTTGGCCATTGTGACAGAGTCATAAAGTCAACAGTGTTAAATCTGACCTATCTTCTCATATATGATAAATAGGTAATATGCAAATTGACCAACACACCCTCACACAAGATGGCCACCCCCATGTGGTCAAAGATGGCCACCACAAGATGGCCGGCAGGGGAGTGCAGTTGTGGGTGATCAGGCCATCAAGGGAGGAAGGAGGGCAGTTGGGAGTGACCAAAAAATCTGGAGAGGGCAGTTGGGGGCAACTAGGCCTTCAGGGGAGGGCAGTTAGGGGCAACCAGGCTGGCAGGGGAGGGCAGTTAGGGGCAACTGGGCTGGCAGGAGAGGGCAGTTTGGAGGACCGGGCTGGCAGGGGAGGACAGTTGGGGACAGTTGGGGGCAATTGTGCCAGCAGGGAATCAATTAGCCATCAATCAGGCTGGCAGGGGAGTGGTTTGGGGTGATCAGTCTGGCAGGCAGAAGTGGTTAGGGGCAATCAGGCAGGCAGGCAGGCAGGCGAGCTGTTGGGAGCCAGCAGTCCTGGATTGTGAGAGGGATGTCGACTGCCAGTTTAGGCCTGATACCTGCGGGGTCCCAGATTGGAGAGTGTGCAGGCTGGGCTGAGGGACAACCCCCACCCCACGCCCAGTGCACGAATTTCATACACCGGGCCTCTAGTACACATATAATACAGGTGACAGGTCTTTCTGCTTCTACCTATTTGTTCTTGACCCTCATTCAGAAATATTCTTCAGCAGACAGGGGGCAAGGTCTAGAATTATCTGCATAGTAGTCATGTGTTTACAAGTATTTAAAATGCTTTTTATTGTCTTGAAGACTCCCCAAACAACCCTGTATTATGCTGTGGTTATAGATGAACAATTTAAATGGCTTTCCTTCCTGCAGAAATGTATAGACCTTTCAGTACAACTAAAGTACCTATAACAAAACTTTTTTTTTGTCTGAAGAGATTCATGTCCCATTGGACACTTTGGAAGTAACTGTAATAATTTTAAAAACTAAAAGCAACAAATTAACCTCAATCAAGGCTACCTTATACATACACAGTAGCCCCCCCTTATCTTTGGGGGATATGTTCCAAGACCCTCAAAAAATGCCTGAAACTATGAGTAGCACCAAACCTTCTATATATTATGTTTTCTTCCCTAAACTTCAAAGTTTAATTTATGTAATAGTTACAATAAGAGGTAAATAATAATAACTAATACTAAAGTAGAACAACCATAACAATATACTGTAATATAGTTATATCAATATGGTCTCTCTCTCTCTCAAAATTTATTGTCCTGTACTCTCCCTTTATTGTCTTCTTGTGTTGATGGTGATAATACAATGTCTTAAGAACTTTCACTTTTTCATTTAAAGAAAGCACTTTATGGCTTCTCTTTGGCATAACTGAATTACTAACATCATCACTCCTCCTCTTTTGGGCCATTATTAAGAAAAATAAGGGTGACTTGAACATAAGCTTTGAGGTACCCTGCTAGTGGGTCTGATAACCAAATAACTACTATCTTACTAAGGAGTGGGGAACATCTACAGTGCGGAGACACTGGACAAAATGATGAGTCACCTGTGCAATTGGGCGGAGCAGTCATGAGATTTTATTATGTCACTCAGAATGTTTCCTATTTAAAACTTATGACTTGTTTATCTCTGGAATTTTCCATTTAATATTTTCAGACTGAAGTTGGCCATGTGTAACAAACTGCAGAGAGTGAAACTGCAGATAAGTATAAACTATATATTGTTTACATTGCTTCAAGAGTTAATATAAAGATGAGAACAGCAATAGCAATAACAACTGTTTATTAAGACTTAGCTACTTGTCAAAAACTGTGTTAACTCCTCATCCTCATGAAAATCCTGCAAGGCAGGTAACATAAAATACTAAGAAACAATGTAATTGATAACATCATGGACTCTGAAGCTGGACCCTGAGTTTAAATTTCAACTCTCATTCTATAACTACACACAAGGTCCTAGTTTTGCTATACTTCAATGTCTTCATTCATAAGGTAGGTACAATAATGCTTACACTATTATACACTATTCATCCCCTTTTGCAAAAGAAGAAACTAAAATTTAAAGTGACATCACTATTATATTGAGAGAAGTGAGGCAGTTGTCTTTAAAGAAAAGTCCATATCGTGGAGCTGGAAGACTGCCTGGCATCCAAGGTTTGCCAATAATTACCTCTATGACCTTCTAAGCTTCTCTTTTTCTTTTTTTAAATTTTGTTTTATTGCTTAAAATATTACAAAGAGTAGTACAAATGTCTCCTTTTTTTCCCCCTTGACCTTCCCCCGGCCCCCGTACCCCGCCCGTGTCTTCTCTTAAGAATGTAATGGGACTGATACCACCCCCACCCCAACCGCCACTGTGCCTTGTATGGATTAGATGAGATAATGAATTGGAAGACACCCAGTATGAAGCTGGGAGCACCAACATTCAGTAAGTGTTTGTGGAAACTAAATGTTCTCCTCGTAACGTTTTTCCTCCATTAAACTCCAATCAAGAAAATGGTGTTTTAAGCTAACAATGACAGAAAACTGAGTCAGCAAGTGATTGTGTAAACCAAACATATGTTTGTTCGCTTTCCTTTTTCTAGTCTTTCAGGAGACACAATCTTCTCTAAAACTGCAAATGCAATATCCACCCTGTGGAGCCTTTGTAAGATAATCTCATCTTTCATTTATTTCTCTTCTAGGATGAAACTTGCATGCATATGTTTGTTTTTACCACCTTAGTTTCCCAGTACATCTTTGACTATCATTGCTTCTACTATTCAATGTATTTTCTTAATTTTTGTATTGATTTATTTAGAAGTATTTTAGTCTCTGAAGACCTCAGGGCATTTTTTCAATATAAAATAAAAATTAAATGGTGCTCACTCACTCTCAAATACCTCCCATGATTTCAGATACTACCTACGACCATTTATTACCTGAATACTTTGTAGTATGAACATAGAAGCGACATAAACTCCCTATTCAGTTTTTGATGGAGACATCATAAGTGAGTACTCATGTTGATGGTGAGTGCTTACCTTATGCTCTGATATTCACCTTTGGAAACTTCACCTGGTAACACCTTGTATCGCTCATATTTCTCTCTTCTACTTGGAGAGCCTTTATTTAGCATTGACTATTAGCTATGCAGTCTGGATTTCTCAGAGGTGAGTAGTATATGTACGTATTCACTTAGACCTATTAATATGTCTCCAGACAACTAATGTACAACTGCCATTGGCAGCGATAGAAGCACGCTGTTAGAGCACACAAGGCGGAGCGATCCATGTTGCCCTGCAGATATGGAGACGGCTCTACAACTGAGCTCCATCTTGACAAGTTATCATGGGTTTTCCATGAAGAAAATAGCTTGAAGATACAGAATTCCATGTGGAGGAAACAGCAAGATCAGAGGTATGCATGTGGAAACGACAGCATCACTGAGGGTAACAAGTTAAAAAAAACAAATCCCCATAGATTGATGAAACCAGAGCAGAATTTATATGAGAGAAACACAAAATAAGGTTTCCTGTACAGATGGTCAGCAACTTTTTTTTTTCCTGTGAGTAAAGGCTGATTTCTATAGGATTAGAAAATAAGAAATTCTTGGTAAATTTAGCTTTACAGATTTGGACTTAGTGTTTGTTTTGACAGTGATTCCCCCTGTTATTTTAAACCTCCCTTTCTCCTATTAATTGTTTATAAAAATATTTTTTTATTTATTTCAGATAGAGGAAGGGAGAGGGAGGAGGGAGAAAGGGTTAGAAACACTAGGTACCTCATTTTTAATTTTTTTTAATTTAATTTAAAAGAATATATTTTTATTGATTTCAAAGAGGAAGGGAAAGGGAAGGAGAGATAGAAACATCAATGATGACATAGAATCATTGATTGTCTGCCTCCTACACTCCTCCTACTGGGGTGGGGGGTGGGGAGGGGATTGAGCCTGCAACCCAAGCATGTGTCCTTGGCTGGAATTGAACTTGGGACTCTTTAGTCCACAGGCTGACGCTCTATCCACTGAGCCAAACGAGCTAGGGCTATCCTCTTAACTTTTAAGTTAGAGTCTATAAGCCTTAGCAGTGCCTGCAAGCCTTTTGTAAGTGCTACCAGTTTACAGCTCCACTAGCTTTTTTTTTATTCTTTATTGATTAGAGTATTACATATGTCCCCTTTTTCCCCTATTAGGCTTTCCCCAGCCACTCTCCCCAACCCCAGCACATGCCCTCACCCCCTAGTGCCTGTGTCCATAGGTTATGCTTATACGCATGCATACAAGTCCTTTGGTTGATCTCTACCCACCCCCCCTTCCCCTGCCTTCCCTCTGAGGTTTGACAGTATATTTGATGCTTCTATGACTCTATATCTATTTTTGTTCATCAATTTATATTGTTCATTATATTCCACAAATGAATGAGATCATGTGACATTTAGCTTTCTCTAACTGGCTTATTTTGCTTAGCATAATGTTCTTCATGTCCATCCATGCTGTTGCAAATGGTAGGAGTTCTTTCTGGCTAGGATGCTCCTATAACTCAGCTCCAGTTAGTCATTGTTTCTTTCATGTGAGTACCACTGCTTGGCTATTGCCACTCTCTGGAACTTTGTTTCCCTAATCCCAAAATTACCAAGTCTTTATACTCCTGATTATTATTCAACTTTCTTGCTGAAGTACTAACTCGTTTTTGAAGCCTCCTCTCAATATCCATTCTAAATTTCCCTACTTCCAAACACCAGGGTGAAGGTGTTCTTCTGGGAGCTCACAGAACTCTATGTTTCCATTAACCTGAACAGCCATTTAACTGTATTATTGGGGTTATTTGTAATAACAATAGGGTGTGAGCTTTGTTCACTCTTTCACTTGTTTATTCATCTGTTTATTCATCAAAAATATAAGGGTGGGCAAAGTAGGTTTATAGTTGTTCATATGAAAAATAATACAAAATTAATACAAGAATAAACTATGCTTCCTGTACTCATAAGTGTAAACCTACTTTTTCCCAACTTTGTATGTTGAGGACTTCTGAAGCTAGGCACTGTGAAGAAGACAAAGATGATTTCCATCATCATAGAACTTATAACCTAGTGTCAGAAATTAATAGACAATTGCAATAGAGCTTGATAAGTGCTATGAGGATAAAAATACAGGATGCTTAAGGATGCCCATGGGGAGGACAAAACCTAGGCCAAGTTGGAGGAAAGCAGAGATAAAATGAAGGAGGAGGATTTATGAAAACTTCTTGAAAAAAAAAAAGTACTGCTTCTTGAAAGAAGTATTTTCTAAGCTGAAACTCCATTCATTCAACAAATATTTATTGAATACATATAATATTCTGGGTACAATTTGAGGTAGATCAGTGAACAAACGACCAATTTCTATGTTCTGACAAGTTTTGTTTGTAGTGCAGGGAAACAGGAAAGAGATAATAATTATCCCTCATTGAATTATACAGTATGCTAGAACATGACATGTGCTATAAATAAAAGGAAAAACAGATATAGAGAGAGGAAGTTAAGATGGATTTGGAGTGTGAGGAATGCTGGGTAAGTACTGGAGAGACTTAAATGATCTTTGGCGAAGTGAGGTGTTTGGGAGAGACAGATCCCTACCACTAGACCACCAAGGAGTGTCAAGTGAGATATTTGAAATGATGTAGGGAACATGGGAATCTGAAGCAAAGGGACTATCATTAAAGGTCACAGGACATTGAAGTTAAAGAAACAATATATCGCCCTAGCTGGTTTGGCTCAGCAGGTAGAGCGTTGGCCTGCGGACTGAAGGGTCCCAGGTTTGATGCCAGTCGAGGGCATGTACCTGGGTTGCAGGCACATCCCCAGTAGGGGGCGTGCAAGAGGCAGCTGAATCGATGTTTCTCTCTCATGGATGTTTCTAACTCTCTATCCCTCTCCCTCTCCCTTCCTCTCTGTAAAAAATCAATAAAATATATTTTTTTAAAAAAGAAACAATATATCAATCAGGGTCAAGTAGAAAACTTGTGACATACATTAGGATTATTTGAAGAGTGTTTAATATGAGAAATGTGCTCATGAAGTATGAAAATGGTATAAGAAAATAACAAGGATAGGGAAGTGCCCAGGGCTAAAACCAGTGGAACTCCATTACCTCCCTACACTGAAGAAAGGAGTGAGCTTTTACCAGACCCAGAGACAATAGGGCTGTAGGGAGAGGATGATCTAACAGGAGTTGTAATTGAGGAGTCAGCCAGCCTTCAGCAATCCACAGGCAGCACTCAATGGAATCAATGCCCTGAACTTACCTTACTTCCTTCCTTTGATGTCTGTCTATTGCTCTTCATGAATGGAATCCAACTGAATAATGGAAATAGTAGGAAAGTGGATTTGGAGGAATAAATGGGAGGCATTCACACAGGGAAATGGTGAGTGAGAGGCTTATATGTAATTAATGTGCTTAACATATATGTTTAATAAAATAAACAAAAATGATATGGAGTTATAAAGGGGATTAACAATGCCTTCTGTTGATGAAGAAGAGTGAGGACTGAGTAGGGGGCAATAAACATTTGCCCAGATATTCCATGAATCAGAGTCTGGGCAAAACACTATCATAAACCCAATTAGAAAACTGCTACAACAAATTGCTCATTTGCTTTTTGCGTTTCCATTTAACTGCCAATGCTATGATTTTGGAGGTTAAACCTTCTGCACCTGGTATTCATTCATCATGAAAAGGACCCTCTCCACCAGTAGGAACTCAGAATTTAGTTAATGCAATACTCTACAACCAATGGTGATGTGATCTGAAGGAAACAAGTCCATGTACCAAGAAAACCATAAAAACAGAAAATTCAGAGGAATAAGAGAAAGAATAGTCTTATTTTCATTGGTTTGATGGCCTCACAATCCATGTCTCATTAGTAATTGATAGTATTCATATTTATCTGGAAAAAAATCAGATTACATCAAGATACCATTTCAGAATCAGAACCATGATGCAGCTGGCAACAAATGTGCTTTGACAGGATACAGACGAATCCTCTTCCTCTGCCTCTGCCTCTGACTTATGACAATGAATAAAGCCAATAAAATAGGAAACTGGAAAAGCAAAATGTCAGAGAGAGAGAGCAGGGAGCGAAGCTGTTTCCTTTTGTTTGAATATTATGAAAATGCTCATTGGCTTAATGGTCAGATGTACTGATCTAATTTTATTGAACTGGCTCTTTGTTTGCATGTCATCTTCCCTTCTATAAAAAAAAAGCTGTATCAAAGCTTTCCATCTAGAAAATAACCAGCATTCTAATGCCTTGCTAAGCCTGAGTGGAGAGTCTGCATGATTTATGAGACCTTTAAGTCATTGGAAAGAGGCTCAGCATGCACCTGTCCTTTATCTGTGAAGTTTTTACAGTATCATGAAGGAGCCCAGGCCTCTGGATCTCTCATTCCCTCTGACCTTTTCCTCCCTGTGGGGAAGCCCATCAGGAGTGGGACTGGCTGGAAGTCTAAGAAGCATCTTACCCAGGTTTGAAATGGAGGGAGTTCTAGAGAGTGTTGAGACTTGATTACTGGAGACTTGTTTCCAACTGACTACTGGTGCCAGGGGGCTATGGTGAGCCCTTGAACTATAGCCATCAGGTACAGTTGAGAATTGGAAAAGAAACGACTGAGAAATCATAATGAAGAAGTCATCAGATGTCAGATTGAAAGAAAACTTGGAAATGGTGAGTGGAAGAAGATGAGGTCAAGGATGGTCAAGTCCTAGTAGAGAGATGGGGGTTAGAAAAATGGTGCAAATAAACTATTACTTTGTCCCTTACATTTCTGACATTAGAATTGTGACAGTGGCTGCTATTTGCAGCACATTCTGAACAGATGTTTTCATGTGGATTTTTAGAGTGGGATTTTGAAGGGCTGTGGACCAGAGTAAAAGGACTGATGTAGTGTGAAATTAGAGTTGTAAGTGATTAATAAAATGGAAAATTTCTGCCCTGTAACTGTTAAATGACCTTGCTAGAGTATATATTCCATGGTGATATGCAAATATTAATAGCTTACAAGTAGTTAAGCATATCAGATAGACTTTCCATATAAACCAACAAATTTTATTTGATGCAAGAACGTATAAGGTGGCCTAGCATTACTAATATTACTATTTACCACCCAACTAGTGGCTTCTTTCCTTTTCAATAATCATTTTTTATGTAGTCACACTACTGTAGGGAACTGTAGCCCATCTCCTAACATTTGACTGTCTAGGACAGTGGTGTTGCTCTAAATGATAAAGAAGTTTCTTCAGATTCTGGAAGTTTAGAAGCATTCTTGGTAGGAAGGGATTTTCAAAGCCATTTTATCCTGTCACTCATCTGATACTTAAACTATTTTCTATAACTGTTTTGTAACAGAATTGTGTCAGGGAACCATGGGCCAGTCACTGTCTTAGGAATATAGTGGTGAACAAGATGGTATCATACATACCTGCCTTCATGAAATGTCCACTTTAAGAAATGCAGTGATGTTAGAGAAGCATAAGCACTATGGAAAAATAGTTTGAAGTCCAGTTAAAACTAGCTCTCTAAAAATGCTTTCAACACCCTCAGACTCTCTTATCCAACTCTGTCCTTATTTTACAGGAGCAAAGTAATGGCTATGAATATGGACAGAGGAGGCAAGTAGAAAATGCATATCCGTTCGTTTATCACAATGAGTACCTTCTATATGCCAGGCACTGAGGAATATTAGGCCATGAGGATGAAAACTTTGTGTTGTTTACCACTGTATCCTCTAGAATAGTACCTGGCAAAGAGCAGGTGTTGAATCAGTAAGGGCTATCCATATAAATGAAATCAAGAGGATTAATAATCATATGGCTATATGTATTATACACAGTATAGGACTTGCCTCACATGATTATGGGCGTGAGCAATTCCCAGGATCCACATTCTACAATGTGGAGAAACAGGAAAGCCAGTGTTGTAATTCAGTTAAAATCTGAAAGCTCAAGAACTAGGAGCACTGAGGGCTGGGGGAAATGGATTTCTCAGCTGAGATAGAGAGAAAACTTGCCCTTCCTCTGCCTTTTTGTCCTATTGAAACCATTGATGTGTTGATTGATGCCCACACAAATTAGTGAGGGCAGTCTTCTTCACTTAGTCTACTAATTCAGATGCTAATGTCTTCCAGAAACACTCTCACAGAGACACCCAAAAATAATGTTTACCAGCGTCCTAGGCATCCCTTAGCCCAGCCAAGTGGACAAAATTAACCATCACAGGTGCTTACTATGTTATTTAATTGAATGAATAAACAAATACAAGGCATTTGAAAATCAACAAGAAGTTTATTACTATATTATATCAAGAAGGAGGTAGAAGACCTTCACAATTTATGAATGAGAAAATCAAGTCTTAAATAGCTAAAATAGTTGTTAAAGATTACATAGTTAATTAAAGGGGCCACCACTCTAGGACAGATTTGTCTATATTTATTGTGTGAAAACATAGGCTTCTAGGCATGATGAGTTGTGAAGAAGCAAATTTCTAAAACAAGCCATGGTCATGTACTTCTCAGCTCTTTTTTTCTTTTCTTTACAATGATTTCCTGTTGCTTTGAAATTAATGCTTCCAAACTTTTAAACTTGAAGATAGAATTTTCATATTTTTTCTGTTCCTAAATCTAATCTTCATTCTAAACATTCATACCAGCCTCTCCTATCAAAATTTCTTTAGTGTATCAAACACATTTATTTGCCTTGAGAATATCACATCTTTCATCTCTTTGATGCTTTCCACATGCTATCCCTCTAAAAATAATGCCCTTCACTCATTTTCTAAAATTCCCACTAATACTCTAAAACTTAGCTTGAAAGCCACCCTGTATATTAAGCCTTCTCAGAATTCCAGGACAGCATGAAGGATCTCTCCCCTTTGATTCTATAACTCTCTAAACATCCCTCTACAAAGCAACTTACAAAATTCCCAAATTGCTCCTTGTTGCTATCTGCCAACAAGGCTTTGTACAATAAGAAGAGTGGGTCTATATTTTATTACATTCCTGTACCTTTCTCACATAGCAAAATGCCTGGTATAGTAGGCATTCAATGACTATTTAACTAAAGATATGAATAAACAAATGAATCCAGGAAAGAACAACCAAGACTGTGATACCTGTGAATATGCACCTTTAGGAGCAAGCTCTAGAACTATAGAACCACTCTACAATGACTAGGCCATTAGGTAAAGTACAAAATTGTGTCAGACATCAGCCATTATCAGAACTAGGGGTACACAAAGGAGGGTTAAAACTCATTGGAAGCAAAGGCAGGTGCTTTTGAGTCTCCATGTTTAATACAACCTGGTGAAATCTCGGAGACTGTGGGAGAATGGGTGGATAATTTTTTTTTTTTGCATTTGGTAGGTTCAAAATCAATTGACACAGCTCTGGAAGGAAAAGGGGGTTCAGAATTTGGTCATAAGAAGACTGACTTATGTTGGCTTTGATTCTCCTCTTCCAGGTTCTCTTGAAACCCTGTATCCTTTTGAAGAGGTTTTATAAGTTGAATTGTTTAAAGCTGTACTTGGAGACTGTTCTACTGTCACTGGAATGAATTCCCCATTCACGAATTTTGTATCCAGAGAACATCTCTTTCTCTTTGGATCTTTTCTGGGTATTGATTTTTACTCACACTTATCATACCAAAAGAAAGAAGAAAGAAAGCTCCCAATATTTTTTTTTTTTAGTTGAAAGCAATATAGCTTTTCAAACTAGATTTTTTTCCCCCTCTAATGGAGCAAAGTTTACAAGGTGAGAAAAGTCTGGGATTGAGAATTTGATCCCTCTGAATTTAATTACTTTTTAAAATATAACTATCTACCCAGTCCTTAAGCAGTATTGTTAATTTTTTATATATTCTGCCCCATGCAGCCATGCTTTGCTGCTCTACCAGGTGCCCACTAAACAGTAGTCAAACAGAGTTAAACTAATCACAGCTAGAATCATGCAATGGGAGTAAGTTAAAAATAATGAAGGTAGACACTTTCCTTAATTTACTTCATTTTGTGTACAGCATAAATTCTGAAATCAAAGTGACAAGATTCAGGTTCTGGCTCTGTCATTTACCAGGTATGTGATCTTGGACCAGAAACACCCCTCTCTTTGCCTCAGTAACTTTGTATATGAGATGGCAATGAAACTATTACCTTTCTCATAAGGTTCCTGGGAAAATTAAATGAACTAATATATTTAAACTGCTTGGAACAGGTTCAATACATATTGAGATCCATGTAAATGCTAGGTATTTGTACCATGATGTATACTTCCCTTACCTCTAACCTTTCTGTGAAAAAAATTCCTGAAAATAATGTTTAAAGTGAGAATGGAGAATACACATTTATGTATTCATTTTTTGTTGATACATTTCACTTACAGTTACCCTGTGTCCCGCTTGCTTTTATTTTAAAAAAATGGCACATTCTCTTTGTTGAAATAATAAATGGATTAGGAACAAGAAGTCCCATAAGATAATGATGGTTCATATACTATGAGTGACCAAAGAGATAACCAATGTTAAGCAATTTGAATTTAGGATAGGTTTGAATAGTGAAATTTAAATTTGTAAAATATATGGATTATTTGTATAGCTTTTCTCTTCATTCACATTAAATTCTCTACGAAAACAATGAGTCCCAGGAAAGTAGTGGAGAAAACAAAGGCCTTGCTCTTTGTATGAACCTGACCTAGAATACTCGCTCTGCAATGGTATATGAACATGGGCATACCATGACATTTCTGTGGGCTAGCTTTTCACCTTTACTCTTATAATAAGATCATGCTAGTAATATGATTCATTATAATAAGGAATAATTGTTAGCTCTCAGATTATACACACACATTCATACACACTATATACCGAATTTGCCGGCGTATAAGACGACTGGGCGTATAAGACGACCCCCTAACATTTCCACTCAAAATAGAGAGTTTGTTATATACTCGCCATATAAGACTACCCCCTCTTCCGCACACCTTCCACACACCAAATAAAAGGTAAAACAATATCAGATTTGATTTTAACATTTTAATTTATATTCAAATGCTTATGACATGCAGGAAAACTGTCACAAGGCTGTATGTAATCAAACATATACATAAAACAGTGCAAGTTTATTACCGGTAAACATACCGGTAATTCACTAAAGAAAACACACTCTATAGACTGGTACCGTAGATGCTTCTCAGGAACACAGGCAAGCAGCCCACAACCTAGAGGGACTGTCAATGATAGAAGAGGCTGTATACAAAGCCTGATTTGATTGGTCCCTGCTCCCTGTTTGCCCGCCCTGTCACTATAGCAGTCTGGTCCACCCTTGCATCAGCATCTCCCTGGGACCTCACTAGTGCGCAAGTGCGAGCTCTTCAACATTCTAAGAGGCATCATGATAGCGCAAAATCACGAATCTTCAATGCATATGTAAAGAAATATACGGTAACCCGAATTTACCACACTCGCAAAATCGCACACAGCCAACCATACACCCAGTATGGTATCGCGATTCGCGATTTTGTGCTATCATACTGGGTGTATGGTCGGCTGTGTGCGATTTTGCGAGTGTGGTAAAATCGCATAACAGCAAAATCGCATAACAGCCGAGCATACACCCAGCAGCGCTGCTTATGCCTGAACGGTATGTGGAATGAAGTGGGCGGGCATCGGGAGGCCACTATGGCACGGGGCAAGCACTATGGGCAGTCTATCTGAAGTGTACCTGGCGTATAAGACGACCCCCCACTTGGAGGCTTATTTTTCAGGGCCAAAAAATCGTCTTATACGCCGGCAAATACGGTACATATAGTCACATATTCACATGCTAATTGATACCTACATTAATATATAGACTATCATCACGCTTGTTATTATATCAGTTTTATAGATGTATTCACCAACATTAAAGCATGTTAAATAATTTGAAAAAGTCACATAGCTAAGAATGGGCAAATCTAGAATGTGGACCTAAGTTTTCCTGGCTGCCCAGCCATGATCTCCTACTTTATTCTGCTGTTTCTTGTCATGGAGCTGCTTTGAGGATTAAATGCAGTAACATATAAAATACAGAGTATGAGATCCAGCATATGGTAGGTTCCCAATAAAATGAGTTACTTCACCATTCTTAAAATTAGAAGAATGATTTATAAAGATAATGACAACAGTGATGGCTTTTATGATAATATGAACTAATATTTATTGTTTGCCATTTATTAATCACCATATTTATATGCTTTGCAATTTAAGTAATCTAATTGACATAATCCTAAAACAGGAGCATTATTATTATGCCTATTTTAAAAATTTAAAGGAAGGGAGAGAAGGAGGGTTGGAACTTTCCCAATACCATCCAATATTTAAATCCAAAACTATGCTTTATAGCAACCATCTAGTATGTCTTTCAAAAGAAATTCTTGCCTTTGAAGAATTATTCTATTTTTTTCTATTTCCTAATACTGTATCCTGAAATGAGTACTTAAACCACATGTATAGCATTTAAGTTATTAGTCATGTTACTCTTTATTTTCCTACTAGAGGCCAGGTGCACAAAAATTTGTGCACGTGGGGGGAAGGGTGTCCCTCAACCTGGTCTGTGACCTCTCTCAGTCTGGGACCCCTCAGGGGATGACCACCTGCAGGCTTAGGCCTGCTCCTCGGGGGATTTGGCCTAAGATGGCAATCAGACATCCCTCTGGCAGCCCAGTAGCCCTCAGGGGATGTCCACTTGCCAGCAGGGAGCAGACCTAAGCTGCAGTCAGACATCCTTACTGCTGCTGAGGAGGCAGGAGAGGCTCCCACCACTACCGCTGTACTGGCAGCCATCAGGCTGGCTTGTGGCTGAGCAGAGCTCCCCCTGTGAGAGCGCCCTGACCACCAGAGGGCAGCTCCTGCATTGAGCGTCTGCCTCCTGGTGGTCAGTGTGTGTCATAGTGACCAGTCATTCCCAGTCCTTCTGCTGTTAGGGTCAATTTGCATATTACCCTTTTACTATATAGGATAGAGGCCTGGTGCATGGGTGGGGGGCGGCTGGTTTGCCTTGAAGGGTGTCCCAGATCAGGGTCGGGGTCCCGCTTGGGTGCCTGGCCAGCCTGGATGAGGGGATGATGGCTGTTTTCAGGCTGGCCACACCACCTTCAGGGTGGGTGTCCCCACTCGGGTGTCTGGCCAATCTGGGTGAGAGGCTGAGGGCCATTTTCAGGCTGGCAGGTGACTAAAGCTCCCAGACTCTCCTTTTTTTCTTTTTTTTATATCCTGGGATTTATTTACCTTCTATAGCTGTCACTGGAGCTGAGAGCTGGCTTTAGCTCTGAGGCCCGCCTCCAGCTCTGAGACCTCGGCTGCTGAAAGCAGGTATCTGGGGTTTATTCAGCTTCTATAATTGAAACATTGTTGCTGTCCTACTCCCTGACACCCAGCTGTTTGAAAGCAGGTATCTGGGGTTTGTTTAGCTTCTATAATTGCAACATTGTTGCTTAGAGTGTAGCTCAGAGCCCAGCCGCAGCAGGCGGGGAACCTTGGTTTCCTCCATTGCCGGGGCAACCAAGCCTTATGTTTGCTTCAGCTGCTTGGCTGCCGGCCGCCATCTTGGTTGGCAGTTAATTTGTATATCCTGCTGATTAGCCAATGGGAAGCCTATCAGAGGTACGGTTAATTACCCTATTTGTCTTTTATTAGATAGGATCATAGAAAAATAGTCCTATGCCAGCCCAAATGTATGGTACTTATTTCATGCTCTGTATAGAAGGCTTAGTACCCAAGTACTAAATTGAATGAGGACCAAAAAGACAATGTGTAATCCCACAGTGCTTGTATTGTGCAGGAGTGCTTTCAAGAACACGAGGGAGACTTTACCTTGCTTAGGTGACCCCACAATCACCAGATATCAATCCAATTGAGCATTTGTGGGATGAAGTTAAAAGAGCCATCAGGCAGCTGGTTCCGCAACCATCAAATCTCACAGAACTGGACAGTGCTATTCATCAGGCATGGTGTCATATTCCTCACATCACCGCTTCCCTATTTATAATAGTCTAGCCCTCTAGCACTCTAGCAAATTCAGTGTAAAATTATAGCTAATTTGCATACAAATGTCAGGTGGTCATAATAATCTGGCCACTCAGTGGATGGATAGATAGATAGATAGATAGATAGATAGATAAAAGCCTAACCCACTGTCTGACCATTCCACCATTTGCCTGGTAGCTATGATGCACAATGATCACCAGGGGGCAGTGCTCTAACCAGTCCTCGTGGAATCGGCCATGGGTTAGGTTGCTGCTGAGGGGAAGGTTGGAAGAAATTAACTAAATTTATTATATGCATACTAAAGGCCTGGTGCACAGATTCATGCACTGGTAGGGCCTCTTGGCCTGGCCTGCTTGGATTGGGCTGAAACCAGTCCTTCAACATCCCCTGAGTGGTTCTGGTTTGAGAGAGGGTGCAGGCCATGCTGAGGGACTCAGCTGGTGCACAAATTGTGCACTGGCCTCTTGTACTGTAATCAAAGTTATGTAAATATTGTCTCTTTCTCTCTTAAAATACCTCATTATACTACATTCATCATACTAATGTGAGATGAACGATGCCTGCCTGATGAAATGAGGTGAGGTGAATGATGTAGGCACTGTCACCTAGAGTTACTAGGGTTGAAGGCTACTACAATGGTTACCTGAACACACATGTGGTGATACTGCCACAGTAGATCTGTAACACCCCTGATGCCTACTAAGTGTCTAATGAGCAAGTAGTATAGACAGTATGGATTCACTAGAAAAAAGGGAACATTCATATCCTGGGCAGGATGGAGAATGACAGTGTGAGATTTCATTATACCACGCAGAGCAGCATGTATTTTAAAAGCTATTCATTGATTACTTCTGGAATTTTAATATTTTCAGACTGCATTGACCATGGGTAACTGAAACTGTGGAAAGCAAAACCATGGATAACAGGGGGCTACTCTATATGCTCCTTCTAGTTCCCTTAGAGTTCTCACTACAGAGAAAAGAATAAATACCCTTTCCAACATTGCTGATTCAGTTCCACAATGCAAGTCACTCTCTCTGGCTCTTCCCAGTGGTCACATACTTGATAAATGGCATGATGTTTTGTCTCAGAATGTAAGCTTAGAAGAGTCTCTTGTCCTCTCTACCAAGCCCCAGAAAGTACAATATCTATCCCAGGAGTGTTTTTAATTCTTGGAAATAATGCAAGAAACAGTTCCAAGATGTAGTTCCAGGATCAAATGATTTGGACAAAATGAAGAATACAGTAGGTCCTTGAGTAACATTTCATTTGACTTCAATTTGTTGTAATGTTGATGATAAAAAAAAAATGAATTCCCAGCCAGGGTCTCATTCTCCCCATGTCTGTGTGGATTTTCTTGGCATCCTCCGTTTTCCTCCTACATCCCAAAAATGTGTACATTAGGTGAAGTGGTACGTCTAAACTCTTTCATTCTGAGTGACTGAGTGAATGTGTGTGTGTGTGTGTGTGTGTCTGTGTGTCTGTGTGTCTGTTATGAATGCACGTGTATGCACCCAGTGGGTGGTGGAAGGACATCTTGTCCAGGGTGGGTTCTCACCTTGTGGCCTGAGCTGCCAGCATAGGCTCTGGCCACTCTTGACAATGAGAAAGAATAAGTGAGCTGGAAATAGTTATCTTACTTGCTTTCATTAATCTTTCTTAAATGTATGTATAGCTCACATTTATCTCAATATTTATTTTTGTATTTGGTTCGCATATAGATTAAACAAATAGTGATATAAAATGGACTCTTGCCTGACACCTTTGCCTACAGCAAATCACTGTCTCCATATGCTATTTGACAGTGGCTTCCCTCCCACAATACAGGTTACACATCAGGACAATCAAGTGCTGAGACACATCCATTGCTTTCAAAGCAACCCATAACTTTTATAATTGATGTAGTTAAAGGCTTTACTGTATTCTATAAAACATAGACTAACTTCTGAAATTCGTTAGAGCATTATAGTATCCAATAAATAGTTCTCATAAATAAATAAGTGGTGGACACACCACTGAAACCTAGAAAGGGTGGGTATATGGAGGGGGCTGCCTGAGGATATGTAGCCTTCAGTAGAGGGATGCTGGTAACCATGGTGATGCAGTTTCACTCACTGCCTGCCTTTCTCCTCCTCCCAGTGTTTTCCATTGACTGAACCACATTCCAACTGGGTCATAGGGCAAGGGATAAGTATACTCATAAGTCTTCTGCGAACCAGAGCAGAACAGAGTAAAAGTACACAGCAATGGTGGATGCAGAGTGTCAAATTAAAGACAGCCAGGACACCAATCAGAAAGGGTATATGCACCCCTATGTTCATAGCAGCACAATTTACAATAACTAAGATTTGGAAACAGCCTAAGTGCCCATCAGCAGATGAATGGATTAGAAAACTGTAGTACATCTACACAATGGAATACTATGCTGCTGTAAAAAAGAAGGAATTCTTACCATTTGCAGCAGCATGGATGGAACTGGAGAGCATTATGCAGAGTGAAATAAGCCAGGCAATGAAAGAAAAATACCACATGATCTCACTCATTTATGGATAATAAAGACCATTATAAACTGATGAACAAAAATAGATATAGAGGCAGAGCAGCATCAAACAGACTGTTAAACTACAGCGGGAAGGTCAGGGAGGGTTGGGGTGGAAAGAGATCAACCGAAGGAATTGTATGCATGCATATAAGCATAACCAATGGACACAAGACACTGGGGGGTAGGGGAGGCCAGGGGAATGTCAAGGGAAAAAAAATAAAAGGAGACATATGTAATACTCTTTGCAATACTTTAAGCAATAAAACAAAATTTAAAAAAATAATAAAGACAACCGAGACAGAAGGGAAGGGCAGCAACATAAATAAAACAGATAACAACAATGCATTGAAATATGTGAGAAATAAAGGGATATTTAAAATTTTATAGGGATACAGATAAAAGCAATTCAAAGATATGTTCCTTAATATTATTTTCTGCTCAGTATTAATGTTTCTTTCATATCTTTATGGTTCTTTGGGATTTTTGTTTTGGGAACATTCAAAGATTCCTGGACTATAGTAAGAATATCTTCATTTCTGGCCCAGGATCTTTTGAGTTGCCTATAATTCAAAGATACAAAGACTAACATATTGTCCCAACATAAATGACTCCCATGTGATGTTTCAGAAGTTGTTTACATATTTTTGGAACTCATGTAAGGTCATCTATGAAATAATTGAGCTGAACACATTGATCTTTATGACAGGTTAAAATTCTAGGGTTGTATGCCTATTTGTATGGGTAGCATAGTTGCAGTGCAGAGTTGGAAACGGACTAAACCCTAAGACAGCCGTGGGCAAACTACGGCCCGTTTGAAATGAATAAAACTAAAAAAGAAAAAAAAAGACCATACCCTTTTATATAATGATGTTTACTTTGAATTTATATTAGTTCACACAAACACTCCATCCATGCTTTTGTTCCGGCCCTCCGGTCCAGTTTAAGAACCCATTGTGGCCCTCGAGTCAAAAAGTTTGCCCACCCCTGGAAGGGCATGTGGGAGGGTG
>NW_006288013.1:247418-256415 GCF_000327345.1 Myotis davidii | reverse complement strand
TTCTTCCTGATTAGTCAAAACAACTCAGTGAGGAAAGAGATGTATTTTCCCATTTAGAGGGGAGCACATCTACTCCATCTTTTATTTGTACATGCTGTCCCTCCTGCCCAGAGATACTCTTTTCTCCAATTTCTTCAGCTGATCAGTACTTTATTCATCTTTCAAATGTAATGCAAATGTTAATCATCTTAAGGGAACCAGAAACAGGCATATGGAATAGCACTTAAGACAGTGGAATTCGCTACTAAATTGTTTAGGTATCAAGGTGAACCCTGCCATTTTCTAGCTATATGACTTTGGTATCATTATTTAACGTCTCTGTCCCTCAGGTTTCCTATCTAAACAATGGTAACATTGCCATAACTGGTCTGGCTCAGTGGATAGAGCATCAGCCTGCGGACTGAAAGGTCCAGGTTCGATTCTGGTAAGACATGTACTTTGGTTGCCGGCACATCCCCAGTAGGAGGCGTGCAGGAGACAGCTGATCGATGTTTCTCTCTCATTGGTGTTTCTAACCCTCTCTCTCCCTTTCTCTCTGTTAAAAATCAATAAATATATTTTAAAATAAAAAAATGGTAACATTTTGGAATACATGCTGTATTTGTCATCCTCATTTGTACATAAATGTCTTATTTCTGAGAAATGCCTTTACAAAAGAATGGAATACCTTTGTGGTCAATACTTTCTTTCTATTAGCTGGAGTGAGAAAGCAATGGCTGGAACTACACTCACTATATGGCATAATGATGTATCTTGGGATAAAAGATCATATATTGTCGAAGACCTAATAGAATGTGCCCAGGTCCAAATGGAATGTGTCATTGTGGACTCCACACATCTATGTAAATGAGAGGGAAAACAAACAAACAAGAAGTCTACTATATTCGAACCACTTTTATTTGTTGTTGTTTTTTTTTTCTGTCACAGTTAAATCTATTCATATGACTAAGAAAGAAGGGAGATGATCCGAAATGAAGGCACTGCCAGGAGTAATAAATATGCATCTATCTTATGCTTGCTTATGCCGGATTACTGAGGACCAGAAGCACACTCACATCTACTGGTGAAGATGTTCATGCAAGTTTTAGCATTGCCTAGATGGCCCTGCATTCTGGGATTCTCATTTTCCTTTCCAGCCTCAGATTTCTTCAGAGAACACAGCTAATTCTACCCTATTCCTGGGCAGATAAGGTTCTCTATACTATTGTGCCTCATAATTAAAAGAAGAAGAAGAAGGCGGAGGAGGAGGAGGAGGAGGAGGAGGAGGAGGAAGAAGAAGATAAATTCCATTTGCACCAAGAAACCTGAACTCAGTCCAGCATCTTTTGGTGAACTGATACTTAAAAAGAGAATTCACTTTTTCCATAAAGAAGACCACATGCCTTCATAGCTGGTCCACAAAAGTAGCCTGCCAATTTCTTCCCTATCCTTTGTTCCCAAATGCTCTGCTCTATTAATGTTCTAAATGTAACTACCAAGGTAGGATATGGTATCTCAAAAAATATTGTGTGTGTGATTGTGTGTGTGTGTGTGTGTGTGTGTGTGTGTGTGTGTCTTTCAAGTTTTAGCAGTTACTGGACCTTATGGCCGCTGGAACTTTAATTTTCTCTTGTGTGCATATGGGGATAATAAGAGAACCTACTTTTCAGGGTGACATTAGTAAATGCAGGTAAAGCTCTTAGATATTTATTGTTTTTTAAAATACACAAGTCCTCCCCACATGTGTACTTCTTCTTTTTCAATGCTAGTCAGATATCAAGGACTTCTTGAGGTAGGCAGGAGAGGTAGATGCAAATCATTTCCAGGACTATGATACAGGCAACATACATGATATCCAGCAAAGTGCACTGTGCATGCTTCCTCTCCCATTACATTGCAAAATAATTCCCAGAATGTAGACCAGAAGCAGTTAGTTAATTAGGAATGTAGGCTGTGAGGAGGTTAATTCAAGTCAATCCTGATCACAATAAGGCATATGTCACCAGGATTAAAAAATCTCCAAATCTTCTAAGACTGTGGGGTGGGGTTTTCAAAAATGATGTTACTTGCTTTCATGGTTTTGGCAAGATTTGCTACTGAGTTTGGAGTTTGTCAGTGCAAGAGAGTCTATGTAAGTGGGTATTGAGAGGACAGATAAAGCTCATTTTATATCCTTAACCATTATTCTCTCAGGGCAGTTGGCTGACACCCAGCCTTGCCTGCAGACTTTTTCTGAGTCACACTGATTTCCAGGGCCTCTCTCAACAAAGGCATGCTGCCACTCATCCACATAACATGTATCCATGCAAGCTTGGAGTCCTGTGAGGGAAATAGTGTTTTCCTCACTCTATTCCAATCATTTTTTTTTTCCTGAGAGTTTCTTAGTGAACAAAAATATAATGCCTGGAAGAGGAATTAGACAGATCTGCCCTGAGATCCCAATTCCTGTTGCATCTTAACTGTTGATGGCATTAATTTAACCCCTTGTGAGCTACTGCCCTTGAAAATTGTGCTATTGATCTTTATTTTATGGCTGCCACAAAGTTATAAGGACAGGGAAGTGAAAGAGGAAATGCTGAGGTCATAAACTGATGACATTATACAAACACTAACTTTCAGTATAGCTATTCAAATTATACCCATCTTGTGGGGGCTCATTGAAAAACCCTGCTCTTATTGAAGGCTTCCTGAATGACTCTACGTCATAATGGGTTGCCCTTCTTGGAACTTCCACTGAGGAATATATACTTTGTAATCCACTTGTTTTCTAAGTATTTTTACATGCATTATTTTTCCTCCCTAAACTGTACCTAAGATCACTGTATGCAGACATGTATCACTTTCTACCTGGATAACTTTTTCCCCATATCTAAGCAACACTTAGCCTCAGAGGAGTTCAGTAAGTACATAGTTGACAGGGTTTAAGATTTAAACTGATTTTGAAGCGCTCTTAGTTTAACATGCAAGGCCCGGGATACCTTTGTAGGTGCATTATTCATTATACCCACAGCCAGTATTCCCATCGCAACAGAAGAGTTACCAAGTCCTTCCTGCCTGTTGCTTTTGCTCATGCGATTTGTTTTACCAGGAAAATTCTTCCTAGCTTTTCTACCTCTAGCCTCTTACTCTTTTTTGAGGCTCAGATGACATCTATTTTATTTTTATAATCTTTCTTAGGCAGCATCAGTTGCTGCTAGTGCATGACATTGATGTCCACACTGATGTCCCCATCAAAACAATCCATTCATCATAACATAGTTATTTCATGTTCATCTTCTCTGCTAAACTCCGACCTTTACAAGAACAGAGACCACAGCTTTTAAAATATTTATGTCTGTAAGTTTTGGCATAGTATGTTCTCAATTACATTTGTTAAACTAGATTAATTTGATTTTTCCATTCTGGGCTTTAACAAGATCTACAATGAACATTTTGCAACAATGCATTAGTGTTTGGATACCGACATCTTATTCTTTCTGCTTGCTAAGTGTTTGTCACTCTCCCTGATTTAGGCTAACATCTGGCTCATCTTTAGGTTGATTTATCAAATTGCTTTCCCACCAGATGTGTGGCAACCAGCTGGCAGACCTCTCAGTTTGACTGTTCCTGGTTCCATCTAAACCTGTCAGTTCAGGTGCCTTTGAGGATTAAAAATACTAAGCCTGATCCTGCTTGAGAATCTCAGAGTATGGCCAGAACCATTAAACTCACTGTAAATCTCACTGCTAAAATTCATATTTTTATTTACATATGGACGTAGTTAACTTTCTCCAGAATTTAGCTAATTAAAAAAAAGTTGAATGCATAATCTTGAATCAAAATAACCTTGGTTCTAACATTAAAATATATATATATATTGATTTTTTTTTACAGAAAGGAAGGGAGAGGGATAGAGAGAGTCAGAAACATTGATGAGAGAGAAACATCAATCAGCTGCCTCCTGCACAACCCCTACTGGGGATGTGCCCACAACCCCAAGGTACATGCCCTTGACCAGAATCAAACGTGGTACCCTTCAGTCCGCAGGCTGATGCTCTATCCACTGAGCCAAACCAGTTAGGGCGGTTCTGACATTTTTTGTTTTTCACTTTGGGCAAGTGACTTAATCTACCGACCTACAGTTTCTACTCTGCAATTGGGGGCTAAAATAGGCTTGTCATGAGGATTACATGGTGATGCTTAGGAAGTCCTTAGCATAAAACTCAGGGCATAATACAATCCTAATAAGTGATAAATATTATTACTCCAATGCTTCCCCTTAACTTTCTGTGAAGGCTACTATATTTTAGGCTTGTGTTAGGGATTGAGGTAGACCTATTAAAGCAGAGATAATTAAAGGGCTTTTTGCTTTCTAGGACTTCAGTCATGTTGGACCAAAATGTATAATAAGGTAATTTGAGAGCAATTCTGGAGATATACAATGGGTTGAGGAGAACAAAGGACAGAGATATAACCCAACCTACTGAGTTAAGGAGGGTCCCTGGGTCATGAGGATGTTTAAAGGACAGGAGAGTGCCCACATGATCTGAGTAACTGACCTCTTCAGATATTTTCAACTCCATCAATGGGAGTAAAAAGTGCCCCCTCCTATTTGGACTGAGGACACTCCATCCCAGTCACACACCCTTCGGGATCACTAACACAGCCTCACTGCCATTCAGATTTGAGTCTAACAGAACTCATCTCCCGATGCCATCTAGCACCATTTATTTGTCCTCCTGTGTAAGAAGTCCTACATGCCTGTCTCTCCTCATATTTTACTCTTTCATCTCCATAAAGCAGAATCTCTTGCTACATTCCCTGTCTTATCTTTAAATCCCTCCACTGAAACCCCTGGAATTCAGGCTCTCTCATCAGCTAAATCTCCTATACCTTTAAACTCTCCTCTGAATGTTTCTTCAACTTTTTGCTCTAACAGAATATTGACTTCTCCTCAAACAACCCCGACCCCTGGCCTCTGCTTCCCATCCAGCTCTTGTAAGTGGAAACCTTTTTGATCTCACATGGGCCTTGCACGACTAAGCTCAGAGCTGGAATCAGTGTCTTTCTACATTTTATTAGCATTTTCACATAATTCGCAACCCATGCTCCAGGGATGGACTGGACCTGGCTTGAATCTACTCATGAGAGCTGATTATACACATTTCTTCCCAACTCTGTGTTTGGTAATATTCTGTTAGTAGTTGTGAGTCACCCTGGTGCATGTTACATCATGGAAATTGACATAAACTAAAAAAATAGGGCTATTTTGTTTTGTTCCTTAGATGTGTTCCCCAGAGGGCTGGTCAAGATACATTTATGCCCACATGGCCACCATACTCCCTGAAAACCTATAGCTTCAGACCACACGACCCTTAATTCCTGGTTCATTGTCATTCATTTCAATATTACACTGTCACAGGGGGATGGGAGCATGAGTGTGTGTCGGGGGGGAGGTTGGGGGTTAATGGGGGGATGAGGACACATTTGTAATACCTTAATAATAATAAAAAAAGAAAAAGAAAAAAAATATTACACTGTCATAGTAATGGATATTTAATATATATGTAGAAGATAATATTTCAAACACTCGGTTCTACTCTCATCTCTATGACCTCAACCATCTTCTCCAGAAAATATTGTCTTTCCACTCAACCTTAGACCCTTTATACCTCCATAAATCTTATCCTATCTAATAAAGAGGTAATATGCAAATTGACCACCACTCCAACACACAAGATGGCAGCCCCCATGTGGCCAAAGATGGCTGCCCCCATGTGGACACAAGAAGGCCACCACAAGATGGCCGGCAAGGGAGGGCAGTTTTTTTTGGGGGGGCAGGCCTGCAGGGGAGGACAGTTAGGGGCACCAGGCCAGCAGGAGAGGGCAGTTAGGGGCAATCGGGTCAGCAGGGTAGCAGTTAGGCATCAATCAGGCTGGCAGGGGAGTGGTTAGGGGGTGATCAGGCTGGCAGGCAGAAACAGTTGGGGCAATCAGGCAGGCAGGAAGGCAAGCAGTTGGGGGCCAGCAGTCCTGGATTGTGAGAGGGATGTCCCAGATTGGAGAGGGTGCAGGCTGGACTGAGGGACACACCTCGCCCCCAGGTTTACTATAATTGAAAACCTCTATAACCTCAAATTAATGCATCTTATTTTCCAACACCATTGCCTAACATTCCAGCTTACTTCTTCTAGTACTCTCAATGCCAATAATCCTTTTACTTCACCAGGACCACCTATTCCTTTATCTAACCACTTCATATTTGTCCATTGCACATTTGAAGTCCTATATGCCTTCCTTATACAGGTTAAATTCTATCACAAACATGTTAATCACTTCTTTGAGTGAAAGCTTAAATTTTTGAACCCTACTCATTTTTTTCAGATTTCACTTGACAAAACACAAATTAAATCCAACTCTGGACTTATTCTGTGCCTATACCTGGCAGCTGACTGTGGATAGAGAAAATAAAACAAAACACAAACAGACTGGTTTAGTCTCCCTTTAAATTACACTTATGGAGATCAGGTTAGCATTTATTATGTCAGACATACTCACACATCCCCAATCCATTCATTTTCCCAGTTCCCTAGCAATTGTTCTACCTCATATATCATCATTTTTCGCCTTTATATAGGCTACTCTCATTGGCATAATTTCTTGTTTGTATTTCTTTCCTAATGAAACAATCCTTTGTAACCCACCTTTCAGCTAGTATGCTAGTTTTTACTTTCCTTTCTATATTTAAGTTCCTTGAAAGGGTTATCTTGGTCTATCTTTGACACTTTTCTCAGTTTTAAACTAGTTCAAATGGACTACTATCCTTACTATGCTGCCACAAAAGCTTAAATAAATATTCGTCGCAAAATTCAATGGTCAATCCTCTGCCCTTTTATTTTTCTTGAAATATCAGCACCATTTGAAATAGTTAATCACTGTCTCACCCATAATAATATCATGCATTATCTTCCTCCTACCTTATTTTTATTCCTTCTCATTTTGACCTCATAAGAATGAATTACCTCTGGGCTTAGTCCTTGGTCTTCTGTCTTTTTTTTTTTTTTCATTTATGGTTAACTTTCAATATTACTTTTGCATTACTTTCAGGTGTACTGCATAATGGTTAGACAATCATATACTTTACAAAGGGTTCCCCTGATATTTCCAGTACCCACTTAGCAGTATACATACTTATTACAATATTACTGACTATATTTCCTATACTGTACTTTACATCCCTGTGATTATTTTGTAACTGCCTTCTTTTCCTGCTCTCACTCCCTTGGTGATCTTCTCTAGGCTCATGGCTTTCAATGCCATTCATAGGCAATGAATTTCTAATTTATTATTTCAGCCTAGAACCCTCTTCTGAACCACTAACTCATATATCCAGCCATCTACTAAACACCTGCACTGACACTTGATAGCCATTTCAAAAGCTAACAGGTCCCAAAATAAACTCTTGTTCTTGATTGGGGAAGTTGCTCAGGATGATAGATGATAGATAGATAGATAGATAGATAGATAGATAGATAGATAGATAGACAGATAGATGACAGATAGATAAAATTTATCATTGTCCCTCTATTTCAATTGCACCCACTTTAATCTATAATGAAATGCTGTTGCCTTTATCTGCAAAATATATTCAGAATCTGACCATCTTTCTCATTTCCACTAGACTCTCTTTCATTTATTGCCTGACTACTCAAATTGTCCTCCTTTAAACCTTGCCTCCCTGTGGCCTATTCTTAAATTAGTAGTCAGAATTAACCTTTTAAAATATAAATGAGATCTCCCTACACTCTCCAGTGTCTGCCTTTTTCCAACTTAGAAGAAAGAGTCCCTGATTTGGCCCACAAGTTTGTTTGTTTTTTTCTTGATTTCCTCCCACTTATCAATTTAAACTTGTTTACTATACTCCCCTCAACACACTGGGGTCTCCTTGCTTTCTGGAACGTACCCCAAGATGAAACCAACTTGGAGGCCTTTAAAGTGGCTGTTATCTCTGCCTAGAACTCTGTTCTCACAATAGCCTCTGTGATCCTGTCTTCACATCCTGAAAGTCTGTGCTCTAAAGGCAATTTGTTGGTGGGAACTACTTAGACTATTGTAGTTACAGATACTACTCATTCCTTGACCTTCTCCTGTCTTAAGAAACTGCATTCTCTCTCTCTCTCTCTCTCTCTCTCTCTCTCTCTCTCTCTCTCTCTCTCTCTTCATTGCACTTATAATATCCTACTGTGCTGGATAATGTATTTATTCATTGTATTTATTGTCTGTGTCCTCATGCTATCACATAATCTCCAAGAGGACAGACATTTAATAAACATCTTAATCTCTAATTTATGTCTATTATATCCCAAATATTTTCTTTTTAAAAAAAATATAATCTATTGATTTTTTACAGAGAGTAATGGAGAGGGACAGAGAGTTAGAAACATCAATGAGAGAGAAACATCGATCAGCTGCCTCCTGCACACTCCCTACTGGGTATGTGCCCACAACCAAGGTACATGCCCTTGACTGGAATCGAACCTGGGACCCTTGAGTCCGTAGGCCGAAGCTCTATCCACTAAGCCAAATTGGCCAGGGCCCAAATATTTTCTAGGAAGTGTTTGGCATACAGTAGACAATTAACAGTATGAATAGATAAATAGCTGAGATGAAAAACTTTAAAATGCATGAGTTAGATAAAGCTATCTTTCTTCTTTAATTCCAATGTTTTCCAGGTTTTTATTATTTAATGAGTTCACAGCCTGCTTTTATGTCATAAAAAAATCGATGTTAGAAGCTGTATCTCTGAGGGGGTTTTCTGCCAGTTTGTCTAAATTGTTGTTAAAATTTCTATCATCTCAAAATGGCAATACATATTAAAAACAAAACAAAACACTGCCATCATATATTGGTTATTAGCAACTTTTAATTATGCATAAGAAAAACTAAACTTCACTGGAAATTGGTTCAATTCACTTGTAAATTGGGGTTAGTATATGCTTTATTTTTTTTTAAATAATTAAACTATTAAGTACAACTTAT
>NW_006288013.1:238690-245938 GCF_000327345.1 Myotis davidii | reverse complement strand
TGCCGCTCTGTGTGTGTGTGTGTGTGTGTGTTTGTGTGTGTGTGTGTGTGTGTGTGTGTGTGTGTGTATACATATATATATTCTCCCATGTTCAAAGTCTGTTAAATCACATTGTTTACCCATATCTTCAGAAAAAAAAAATCACTTCTACTGTCGTGATAAATAATCTGCTTCCCTATTTATAATGGTCTGGCTCTCTAGCAACTTCAGTTTGAAATTATAGCTAATTTACCAACAAACATCAGGTGGTCATAATAATCTTGCCATTCAGTGTACATGTTTCTATGAGAAACAAATGGGACAGGATGTGTGAAATAGTTTAGAAACACATGTTACATAACTATAAGAAGCACACATTATAGAAATAATACAAAGCAGGACGTGAGTGAGTGTGTGTGTGTGTGTGTGAGAGAGAGAGAGAGAGAGAGAGAGAGAGAGAGATGATGTTTTAACCAAAACAGAAAAAAAGATTAAATTTACTTGACCTCTTTAACTAAAAAACCAACAACAGTGTAATGCAGTGAAGAAACAATGAATTTTTTGGAATCTTGGTCTCGACAATTTCTACCTGTGTAACCTTGTGTAAGAGGTTTAAACTCTGTCTAAATTTCCTTTCTCATGAAAGATAGATGATGTAGCATACAACTAAATATATATGTATCCATAGCTGTGTTCTTGTGAGGATGAATAACATAATGCATATAAAAGCACTCGGCACATGGTACATACTCCTTAAATACTACTAATCTGCCTTTGTTGGGGAGTAGCTCAAGCAGTGGCTTCAGTATAAGAGTCATGTTTCAATCGTCAATTCTGTTTACATGAATCTTCCCAGTAGAGATTATAATTGTTTGGCATTTTGTAATCCATAATCAATTTGGATACCAGAATAATAATACTCACTGAGCACTTACAGGCATGAACCATGTCCATATAAGACAGTGAACTTAATCACTTAATGTTTGTGTTCTAACTGCTCCATCAACTGGCTGCTCTCCCATCTCCCTCATCTAGGGCCTCCCTATTTATTACCTGGATCCAACAATGTTGAAATTGGGTCACTTAATTACTCTACAATGCCCTTTAAGTGTTTAAATGAAAGGAAGTTTTTATTTGAAATCAAAAGCCAGAAATAATTAGGCTTAATGAGGAAGGCATCTTGAAAGCCAAGACAGGCCAAAAGCTAGCCTCATGTACTAAACAATCAAGTTGTGAATGCAAAGGAAAGGTTATTGAATGAAATTAAAAGTGATATCACTCAGGGACCATATGAATGATAAGAAAGTGGAACTATTATTTCTATTATGGTGAAAGTTTTAGTGGACTGGATAGAAGATTTAAAAAACCCACAACAGTCTCTTAAGCCAAAACCTAGTCCAGGGCAAGGTCCTAACTCTCTTTAATTGTATAAAGTCTGAAAGAGGTGAGGCAGCTGCACAAGAAAAGTTTGAAGGTGGCAGAGGTTGGCTCATGAGGTTTAAAAAGCTGTCTGTATTACATAAATGTACACGGTGAAGCAGCCAGTGCTGATGTGGAAGCTATAGAAAGTTATCCAAGAGACATAGCTGAGTAAATTAATTAAATGGACTAAGAGCAGGTTTCCAATGTAGATGAAATGCTTTTATATTGGGAGAAGACAACATCTAGGACTTTCATAGTTAGAGAGGAGAAGTCAATGGCTGGTTTCAAAGCTCCAAAGGACAGGTTAACTCTCTTGTTGGAGGCTAATGCAGTTGGTCACTTTAAATTAAAGCCAGTGTTCATTTGCCATTCTGACAATACTAGGGCCTTTAAGAATTATGCTAAGACCATTCTGCCTCTTCCCTATAAATGAACCAACAAAGCCTGGAGGACAGCACATCCGTTTACAATATGGTTACTGAATATTTTAAGCCCGCTGTTGAGACTTACTGCTCAGAAGAAAAAAAATGCTTTCAAAATAGTATTATTGCTCATTGACAATGCACCTGGTCACCCAAGAGCTCTCATGGAGATGTACAATGAGATGGATGTTGTTTTCATGCCTACTAACACAACATCCATCCTGCAGCCCATGGATCAACAAGTAATTTCAACTTTCAAGTTTTATTATCTAAGAAATACATTTCATAAGGCAGTAGACGCCAAAGACAATGATTCCTTTGTTGAATCTGAGCAAGGTAAATTTAAAATCTTCTGGAAAGAATGCACTATTCTTGATACCACTGAGAACATTTGTGATTCATGGGAAGAGGTCAAAATATCACCATTAAAAGGAGATTTAAAAAGTTTATTCTAATCCCCATCAATGGCTCTGAGGGCTCCATGACTTCAATGGGAAGAAGTAGCTGCAGATATGGTAGAAATAGCAAGATTAATTAGTATTAGAAGTAGAGCCTGAGGATGTGACTAAATTGCTATAATATCATTATAAAACTTTAACTGATGAGTCACTTCTTATGGATAAGCAAAGAAAATTATTTCTTGAGATGGAATCTACTCCTGGTAAAAATTCTGTGATAATTATTAAAATGACAATAAGTAACTTGGAATATTATATTAACTTAGTTGATAAAGCAGTGGCAGCATTTGAAATTATTTTGAAAGAGGTACTACTGTGGGTAAAATGATATCAAACAATATCACAGGCTACAGAGAAATCACTAAAAAAGGAAGAGTCAATCACTGAGCCAAAATTCATTGTTGTCTTATTATATGAAACTAGAGACCCAGTGCTTGAAAATTAATGCACTAGAGGGATGGGGTCCCGAAGCCTGGCCTGCCCCCTCTCACAGTCCAGGGACCCTCAGGGGCAGGAGGTGACCCAACAATCAGGGGAAGGTGATGCCCCCATCAACACCTCTACTGCTGCCATTGCCAGCAGTGCAAGCCTCAGCCGGCCCTAGTTACCTGAGCTTTGGGCAGCCCTGGGCTGCTAGGCAGCCGCCATCTGAGGCTTGCCTACACAGAGGCAGGTGCGTAGCAAGGCCGGGCCCACCTGGAGGCGGGCCCAGCCTTGCTGTGTGCCTGTCGCCCCGGCAGGGCTGAGGGTACTGGGTGCTGCCATCTTTTGGCTTCTATCTTTGAGGCAGGTCAGTCAATTAGCATATTCTCTCTTTATTGGCTGTGGGTGCCGCCATCTTTGCAACATTGTGAGGGTCAATTAGCATATTCCCTCTTTATTAGATGGATTGCTGCAGCCACTCCAACTTTCAGCAACCACCACCCCATCAATTAACAGCTCTTAGCAACAAGGAAAGACCCTCCAACAGCAAAAATATTACAACTCACTGAAGGCTGATGGTTAAAATTTTTTTAGCAATTTTACATGAAATAGGAAACCAAACAAAGTGTGTGACTTGCTTTATTGCAATATTTTCTTTATTGAGGTGGTCTGACATTGAACCTATAACATCTCCATGGTCTGCCTGTACTCTGTACCAGGCACTGTTCACAGTGCTTTACATGTATTAACTACTTTAATTTTTACAACACCACCGTAGTAGATTAGATCATTAACTCCATTTTATAGATGAGAAAAAGATATTCTGAGAAGCCACAGGATTTTCCCAAGCTCAAACAACTAATAAGCAATGTATCCAGGGCATAAATTCATGCAGCTAGGCTCTGAAACCCATTCTCTTAAAACCTTTAATGTACTGCTTCACTTTTAGCTCAGTGACTACAATTGTCTATATTGGGGGCAAGGGGAATCAAGAAGACAACGAGATGGAAACTTGTATGGATTCTGCAAGACTTTTCTACTCTGGTGAACAAAATGTTAGTTTCTTTCAGGTGGTACAAATCTAACACAAAGCATCCACAACATGGGCAAAGAGGAAAGGGTTGGCATGTCTGGGGTGTGATGTGGTGGGGGAATGTTACCTTAGCTTTCTGTAGCATGCGATTCTACATTTCTACAATATGTACAGGGACAGGAGCTCATGTGTCTTACATTATATGCTTAACTTTTTTATAGGTTACCTCTGCTTTATAAACCTCCCAGGCCTTCCCTGTTGTCTTTTGAATGAAGCCTGAACATTTTTTTCCAGCTTTATTGAGGAAAATGTGTCAAATAAAATTGTATATATTGAAAGTGTACAATATGATGAGTTAATGTATATCATAAAATATTTACCACAAGCAACTCTCACCTTAAAAAAATTACCTTTTGTGTGTCTGCCTGGTGAGAATGCTTAAGATCTCTCTTAGCAAATTTTAAGTACACAATACATATTTACTATAGTCACTATGCTATACGTTAGATCTTCAGAACTTACTCATCTTATAACTGAAAGTTTGTACCTTTTGATGAACATCTCCCTATTTTTCCCTCCTCCCAGCTGCTGATACCCACCAGGTTACTTTCTATTTCTACATGTTTACCTTTAAAAAAATGATCTATGTATAACTAACACAACACACATTATTTTTCTCCCTCTACTTGGCTTATTTCACTTAGCATAATGCTCTCCAGGTTCATCTGTGATGTCACAAATAGCAGAATCTCCTTTTTGTTGTTGAATAATGTTTTACTCTGCGTGTCCCTGTGTGTGTGTGTGTGTGTGTGTGTGTGTGTGTGTGTGTGTGTGCATGTGTGTATGTTATTTTCTTTATTCATTCATCTGCAGATGGACATTTAGGTTGTTTCCATACCTTTTGCTTATATAAATAATGCTGTCATGAACATGGGAGTTCAGTTATCTCTTTGAAATTGTGGTTTTATTTCCTTTGGATATATACTCAGAGGTGAAATTGTTACTCATATGGTAGTTCTATTTTTTTTTTATTTTTTAAAGAACCTCCATAATGTTTTCCATAATGGCTCTACTAATTTTAATTTCTACCATCTGTGTAAGAGTCCCCTTATCTCCACATCCTCACTAACACGTATCTCCTTTTTTTTGTTTGTTTTTTAGAATAAATATCTTAAGTTAGTTATTAAGTTGGTGTGAGGTGGCAGAGATTTCATTGGGCTTTTGTGAAGGCTAAACTTGTACATGTGCCAGTGCAGGACATGCCCTGGCACTGGCATATCTGTGTAATCAGTCTCAGTCACTACCCCCTCTCTCTTTCCTCACACACATATAACTTGGTCACCATGGGGCCAGTGATGGTCCCTAAATACTGCTGACACTTTACATAGCTGTACATTGCTACTGAACCACTTGGTATAGAAGGCACCTTTGGTGAATTTCTAACCTATCCCTCAATGGACATTCAAATAACATCTACTCCATAAAGGATTTCCCAGCTCCTCCTAGAAAAATTAATTCTTTTCTGTTTTTCTTCACTGGGGTATTTTTATTTCAACTACCATATAGATTATAATTAATTGCTTTAATGACTGTGTCTCTTGGTGGGATATGAGCTTTTTCAGAGGCAGAACTGTGCTTCATTCATCTATCTCCACTCATTACTTGATGATTTGCTTGGTACATAGGCAATTCTCAATACATGTTTATCAAATGAAATGTGATTAATTGTATCATAAACACATCTAGGGAGAAAATCATACATCTTTCTTAATTTTCTGAAAAGCAAGCACTGAAAGTGTTGAAGAATCATAAAAGGAAATAGTACAGTAGAATATGTATCTAAAGAAAAGTACGGGCAGGCACTGGAGTTTTTTCAGGGTTATTTTGATATGTTTAGCCTTTTCATTGGGAGAAGTGATGGCAGTATAGTGATTTGAACATAAGGTGCACTTTTTAGTCTTACACAAACACTAGAAGCCCGGTGCATGAAATTAATGCACGGGTGGAGTCCCTAGTCCTGGCTGGTGATCAGATTCCCCACCTCCCCACCTCTCTTCCTCTCTGCCTCCCTCCTTCCCCATTTCCCCTCCTCCCCTCCTCCCTGCCTCCCCACTTCCTACTTCCCTCACCACCCCATGTGGCCCCCTGCTCTACCACTGTGTGGCTCCCCACCTCCCCACCTCCCTCTCTCCTCCTGCCCTCACCACCTGAGTCTACTGCCACCCACCCCAGGTTCCCCAGCCCAGGGCCTGGCCCCAATCAGGCAATCGGGACCTGCTGGCCAGGGGGATGGGCCAACCACCACTGTGGTGGGCGGGCAATGGGCTGATAAGGGCCTGCCAGCCTAGGGGAGTCCCGGGGAGAGGGACCCGAGAGGTTGGCCAGCAGGCCTGAGACTGATTACACAGATATGCCAGTGCCAGGCAGGGCATGTCCTACACTGGCACATGTCCAGCAGGCCTCATCAGCGATCAGGGCCTGCAGGTTGGGGGCAGCTCCTGCATTGAGTGTCTTCGCCCTGGTGGTCAGTGCACGTCATAGCAACTGGTTGTTCCATTGTAAAGGTTGCTTAGGGTTATATATATATATAGACCAGAGGCCCAACACACATGAAATCGTGCGTGAGCAGCTCGCTTCCACTTGCCTCAGCTGGCCAACCCACCATCATTGCTCATAGTTCGCTGCTCCACCCTCTGCTGCTTGTAGCTCTCCTCTGCTAGTAGTTCTCTGCCACTAGTAGCTTGTGCCCCACCATGCCCGCCGTGAGAGCTGCTGCTCGTTTGGTCATGATGGTGTTACAGCATGTCAGGCAAGGGCCTTTTATATAAGAGACTAGAGGCCCAGTGCACAAAAATTTGTGCACTCAGGGGGAAAGGGGGTCCCTCAGCCCGGCCTGTGCCCTCTCACAGTCTGGGACCCCTCGGGAGATAACGACCGGGTGGGAGATCACGCTTAAGCTACATAATCTTTACTTAGGATAATCTTCTTCAGTTACTTCCTTGTAGCTTAATAGAACAATAGAGTAACCTTGGATGGAGATAAGAAACGCCCTAACCTTCGGAATAAAGATTGATAGGATTGGAATCAACTGGTATAAATACAGATGTAACAAGACAACAGGAGTCAGAACCGAGAGACAGAGCCTAGAGACAGAACATGGAAAAAGATCCTGGACAGAAACTGCCAACAGAACCTAGAGACAGAACCTAGCGAGAGAACCTGGCTGAAGATCCTAGAGACAGAACCTGGATAGAACATGACAAGAGACCCTGACTAGAACCTGGTGACTGAACCTGGCTGGAGAACCTGATCAGAACCTGGCTGAAGAACCTAGTGAGGGAACATGGCTATAGAATCTGGCTCGAGAACCTGGAGAGCCTGGTTGGAGAACCTAGCAAGAGAACATGGACACAGAACCTGGCTGGAGATCCAGACCAGAACTTCGATGGAGATCCAGACCAGAACTTGGGTGGAAATCCTGGCTAGAGATCCTGGCTAGGCTGATAATCAA
>NW_006288013.1:226434-238133 GCF_000327345.1 Myotis davidii | reverse complement strand
CATACTGTCCTTAATATGTTTGCTCACCTTCTTGGCACTATGTGTTTTAACCAAGGTCACCTCTCCAAGAAAGATTTTTGCCCCAGGTAAGGGTTTTCCCCCAAAGTTAGGGAGGGAATAAAACCCTTTAAGTGCCAGGCGGGTAGTTAATCACTTTAACTACAAACAATCATGCTTAAGCTATATAATCTTTACTCCCTGGAATGGAGATAAGAAACGCCCTAACCTTTGGAATAGAGATTGATAGGATTGGAATCAACTGGTATAAATACAGATGTAACAAGACAACAGGAGACAGAACTTAGAAGACAGAACCAAGAGACACAGAACCAACACAGAACCTAAAAAGAACCTACACAGAACCTAGAGACAGAAGAACTTCGCTAGAGAGAACATGGCAAAAGATCATGGACAGAACCTGGCTACAGAACCTGGCAAAAGAACCTAGATACAGAACCTGGCTAGAACATGGCAAGAGAACCTGACTAGAACATGGTGACTGAATCTGGCTGGAGAACCTGGATAGCCTGGCTGGAGAACCTAGGAAGAGAACATGGACACATAACCTGGCTGGAGATCCTAAACAGAACCTGGGTGGAGATCCTGGCCAATCAACTGAATGCTTTCTCTGTATCATTCCTTCTTTGCCAACTCCGTCCACACCTTTGGGGACCCCTGGACCTGCCGGGGTTGGACCACAGCAAGGGCAGGCCTAATCCCTAGGTGCAGCCCCTGATTAGCCAATGGGAAGGGTAGTGGTCATACGCCAATTACCATGTTTCTCTTTTATTTGATAGGATAGGTTTGAAGTGTACTTTCACTGATTTAGTAAACTGTGAGAGCCTTGGCTATCTATATAAGTTTCCTCCTCACTTTTTTTTTTTTTCCAGCAGAAAAGTGAGCATGGCAATACCTAACTCAGGATTAAGTGGGGATAAAGGATTATGTGATAATTAGTTAGTATATGCTGAATATGGATCCTGCCCCCAGTAAGAGCTTTATTCAGTAAATTTACATATTTTCTCCCCTTCAAGAAAATAACAAAACAAGATTAGTGACAGGATATATAATGCCACTAAATATTATGATATAATGGGAAACAAAAGCATCTATATTGGTGTTAAGCAGATCTGCTCCTTTCCTGTGGTGTGACTTTGGACACAGAGATTTGGGGAAAAATAATCACTCATTACAGAATATAGAACGAGGCAGGGCTGCAGCAGCCATAGTCATTCATGGGATAATCTGTAAAGATGGCACCCATTGAAGATCTAATGATAAAAAAAAAAAAAAAAATCCTGAGATGGGCACTTGCAAATCCTTGACCAATTTATAAACAGATACTTTGTGTAAAGAGCAATAATGGTTCATTATGACAACTCAGCCTGGATGGATGTGAGGCAAGAGCAAGCAGTTAAAGAAAGAATCAGAGACTTTGCTAAGAATAGGAGTGAAGTAGAAGACTGAAATGGGGGTGCTCATTACATCATATTTGAAAAAGAAGTACATTTACCAGGCTCTTGATTGAGGAAAAATCATAAAACAAATTGAAATTCACTGTTCTTCAATTAGGGTTTACAATCTATAACTAACCATCTCTTTTAAGTATTCTTCCCTTAGTCTCTAGAATGAGGCTAAATATGTCTCCTACAGGTACCATAGCACCTTCCAAATTTTATTAGTTCATTCAAATACTTTTTCACTTATTATCCAACTAGTGGCCCGATGCACGGATTTGTGCACATTGAAAAGAAATTAATTAGAATAAATATTTTAATATCGGTATTTGCAATTTATAATAGAACTGTTAACCAATTTCACAATAGACAATGACAGATTGAAACAGACATGTGCAATTGGCACCAGTGAGAGCTTTATAGTATTGCTCATGCACAAGTCAACTTAGCCTTTTATATATTCTAGTGGCCCAGTGCACAAAATCGTGCACTCAGGCAGGAGGTCACCTGTGCCCTCTCACAGTGCAGGAGCCCTGGGATCGATTGCCCCAAAGAGGTAGGCCCCGCCCACCCATCCAGAGCTCCTTGATGGATTGCCCCAAAGAGATAGGCCAGAGCCGAGGGTCTCGCCTCCACAGTGTAAACAGGGCAGCTGGAACCCCGGCAAAAGCTGTGTGGAGCAGCCACCAGGACCTGCCCATGTGCCCTGCATGCAGCATCAAGCCTCACCCAGCCTGGTGATGGACTGTGAGAGCATGACGGCATGAGGGCGTGAGGGTATGAGGGCATGGAGACCACCTAGGCTTTTATTAATTATATATATTTGTTTAATTAGATCTGCTTTCTGATTTAGCTAAACTTTTCCAAGTCCAGTGAAGCACCCCAACTTCTCTTTCAAGTAATTGTCAGCAACATAGCAGTAAATATCAACACGAAGCAGGCTATTATTATAGATCACACAGGGAGAACAAAGGATAAAATATTTAATTGCAGGAGTGTTTGACTATATTCTGCATAGTGAGAAAACCTGAAGTCATTTTCAAGGTCCATCATTTCTTACTTCTTTTTAGTCGTGTCAAGTTTCTAATCTTTCTAAATCTCTGTTTATAAGCTAATGGAAAGAAAATAGGATTTGACCGAGTCGCCTATCTACCTACTTCAGGACTTCTGTGAGGATCAAATGAGATGAGGCATGGGAAAACGCTTCACAGACCTTTGATTAAAGTGTACAATGTTTCCACCTGGCTACTAGTATAAAGCATGTTGTGTTCCTAGGCTGAAGAAACTCCAAGGAGGCTAGTCACTAGGGAGAGGAAGCCAGGCATTGCTATGTGATGTCATTACCTGGGGCCCACAGCCACTGTTCCCTAGCTAGGCTGGGCTGTGGGCTGCATTTTGTGCCATGGTGTCTCAGCAGCATTGGCTATGATTTGGTGGGCTGTCACTCTGGGGTGGTGGCAGGGCATGTGTCTTACTTGGGGGAAGCTGAGTGTTGCTTTGTGGGCACCAGTTCCATGGTGCTGTTTCTCTGTAAATGACCAGTGTGCATCACGGAAGCTCCTGCGCTGAGCATGTGCCCCCTGGTGGTCAGTGCATGTCATAGCGACAAGTCGGACAGTCAGACACTTAGCATATTAGCCTTATATATATCTATATCTATATCTATAGCTATAGCTATCTATCATCTATCTATATAGCTATAGATATAGATACAGATATATAGATAGATGATAGATAGATAGATAGATAGATAGATAGATAGATAACATCCACCAATAAATGCTATTTGTGTACTTCTGATGTATCAGGAATGGCTGATAAGCAGTGAGGATATCCAGGTGAACAAAACAGACAAGGTCTGCCTTCATTGGAGTGAAAGAAAATACAATGGATGAAGCAACAAATCAAGCAACAATAGAGATACAGAATGTATTGAGTGCTGTGAAGGAAACTCACTAGTGGGTGGGATAGAAGCTTCCTGAGTTGGCCTGCTTCAAGTAGAAGAAGAATCAGGGAAGACTTTTTTGAGGAGATGCCAAATGAACTGAGGTCTGAAAGATGGGAATGGATTTGCCATTTGGAAAGCTAGAAGAGTACTTCAATGGTGGACAGCAAGGGTGGAGGTCTGAGAGGCAAAGACTTAGTATATGTGAGAACAGAGAGAAGGTTGGTGTGCTGAAAACAGATCCATTGAAAGCCACAACTCATACTGGCTTCCCTCACTTCTCACTATAGTACTACGTAAGTCTTCTAACTTGCCTCTCTACTTCCATCCTCACCACTATCATGTTCTCTACCAGTAGCCAGATTCAACTACATGGTATTAGCCTTCTGCTCTCAGCACTACAATGATTTCTGCTCACATTTATAAGAATTCTAAGTCCTTGCCATGGCCTATAAGGCAATGTTTATTACATCCATGACTAATCTCTTGCATATTCAGCTCCAGCTCCCCCATCTTCCTTACTGTTCCTCAGATATTTCAGAAACACCCCTGCCTCAGAAATTGCACTTCTAAGCCATAGGACATCTCCCTCACCACAGGTCTCAGCTCAAGTCACCTTCCTGAAGATCCTCTTTGACCTCCTTTACCCTATCATTCTCATTTAGTCTACATTGCTTCAGTCTTCTTTCTACTAGGTACAAATACCCAGCCTCCTATTATATATTTAACTAGAGGCCTGGTGCACGAATTCATGCATGGGTGGGGTCCCTCACCTTGGCTGGTAATTGGGACAGATAGGGGCAGATTGGGGCTGGCTGGCTGGGGAGAGGGACCGTGGGGGGTTGGCTGGCTGCAGAAAGTTGGCTGTGGGAGTGCACTGACCACCAGGGGGTAGCTCCTGCATTGAGCATCTGCCCCCTGGTAGCCAGTGTGTTGTCATAGCGACTGGTCAACCGGTTGTTAGGTCAACTGGTCCTAACAGTCGCTTAGGTTTTTAAATATATAGATTTCTGATTTGTCCATTGTCTTTCTTCTCCATTAAAATTCTAAACATCATGAAGAAAGATAAATTTTCTGTTTTATTCATCCCTGATGGTAATCAATTTGTATTGAACACATGTATGATATATTAATAAAGCTTGCTCCTATTTTGGTAGACTGTGTCACATGCCAACAGAATCCAGTGGGACTTCAGAGGAGGGAATATCTTACTCAGAAGGGAAATTGAGAAAGACTTCAGAGGAGAGATGACATATGAGTCAAGCCCTGAAAAATGAAAAGTCACAAATTTTGGCAGAGCAGAGAGAAAAGAAGAAAAACAATGCAATTTTATTGGAAAAAAGAGTTTGTGTAAAGTCACCAGATCAGCATTACAGGAAAGGGTGAGATGCTCAGAGTGGTGGGAGCATGGGGAATACAGGGTCGATAAAGAGCATGAGGAGTAGCAAGAGCAAGAATTACTTGGGGCTGAATAATGATGAGTTTTGTCAACTTAGTAAGAAAATTCTGCTTTATCTTTCAGATACCAGGGGGCTGGTTATATTACATACCATTTATAAAATGATCCCTCACTAAGAAAACCATAGGAATGCAAATAGTAGGTGACCAGAATAACTAATGAGCAGTTGTCTTTCTTTTTCCTATATCTGTCATTGGCCACTATTTGCATATGTCACTGTAGTGAGGGTCCTCATTGCCGTCATTACCCAATATTTCTCGAGTTAATCATGTCAGCGAGATTACAGACGTGGTACAGAGCTTTCATGGCTTTCTGTTCTTTATCAGACACCAAGGCATTTAAATAAATTCTCCCCTGAGGAGGAAGAGACCTACACAATATCTCCTCTCCTTTGATCATCTTCAGTGGTGCTCAGACATGCTGCTCTGTGCTTCCATGATTCCAGTGCAGCACAGTGGAATAAATACCTAGTGTCGATATGCAAATTTGTATGCTTCTCCGATGAGCAAAATGAAAACACTGCCTTCTCTCCTCCATTATTATTCTTTTTCTCCATATGCTTGTTTGGTAGCCAAGGAAGGGAATAGCATAAGTGAAACCCACAGTTGGTACTCTGATATTTAATCATCTTTCACAACTCTGCCCACCCCAAACCTACAGATGTTCTGGAAGGATGTAGATGGGATATTGGAAATTTTCTTAAATTAAAATGACAATAGTTAAAAAAAGAAAAAGAAAAATAAGGTTCTGGCAGATGTTAGGCTTGGAGAATGGACTTTATAGTACTTTTAAAGCAAATTTAGCACTAACTCAGAATAAAGATAGAATAACATTACATTTATGTAGCACTTTAGTATTTTTTTCAAAGATCATTTACATCTGCCTTGGGCAACATGGTATAGTAGCTAATAATACACCTACCATAGATGGATTTGAAATATGATTTCACTGCTGACTAGTTATGTAACCTTGAATAAACTACTGAAGTACTCTCACCTTTTATTCCCTCATCTGTAAAATGAGGATAATAATAGTAATGCCTACCTCGTAGCATTGTTACAAGGGTTAAACAAGAGCACATCTCAGGTAGTCCTTGTAATTATCTCTTCTCTATTCTCCTTAGTCCCCTCATTGAGGACTCTTCCTGGTATCATAACAATAATGGATTTAAGGTCTAGATGTTACTGAACCATCCTTCCATTCTATGCAGTACAAGCATCTCATTTGAGAATTTTGATGAATAAGTAAAGGAATGTATAAAAACCATTTTTTCTCTCCTCTACTTTCTTTTGATATTTTGAATAGTAAGACTTGTGAGTTTCATCTGAGAGATGGATATGCCTTTTATCTAGAAGTTTCTTCAGCCCTGCACAAGGAAAAGTACCCCAAGTCATGTGATGATTCTAGATACAGGTTGTAAGGCGGTATCAGCAGGGATCAGAAACAAGTAGAGATTATGGATGGGAAAAGTAATCAAGAATGGCAGATGCATTTGGCAGGAAGAACCCTTGGCTTTGCATTTCTGCAGCCCAATGACTGGCAGTTGTACAATCAACCACAGGATTAAGAATCCATATCAGTTACACCCAATACCCTACTTTTCCACAATGCCCCATCATATCTTTGTGCAGTCAGGTTTAATTACTTTATTTATTCAACCAATACACATGAATTGAGCTGCTAGGTGTTAGTTTAAGGATAAAGACATCTTTAAAACTTTATCTATGGCTTCAACATCATCTTTGCGAAGGAAGCAGACATAAAAGAGAATTTTATGAGGGAGGTCCATGGCATCACGGAAACACAGAGGAACAGGGAAGAGGGGCAATTCCAGTGACAGGCAACCTACCACCTTACTGGGATTGAGTTAACCTTCCACATGTACACTCTTTTCTTCACGATTGACACTAGAGATACTGTGCCTTATTAACAGTGACACTGTCTTGACCTATGACACTGAAGATATGGGATGACTGAAAGTGTTGAACCCTGTTGGATCAGAAAGGCTAGAGGGATGGATACTGGGGCTCCGGGCACCTTTCACCTCAGGGAATCTCCTCTGCCCACTTGGTAGTTATCCTGTCATCTCCAATCATCTAAAGGTAGAAGCTCTAGCTAATTAGCATGCAATAATTTTCCTCTTTACTCTTTTTAAATCTAAATTGAATGCTCATGAGGGAGTATGTTCTAAGGCAGCTAATGAGAGAGCTATGGTGTTAATTGATACTATATTCAGAGCACATGCTAGTACTGTGTGTCTCTGTATTAACTGGATGCATTTTTTTGTTGTTGTTGAAAAAGCATCTAGCTGGGCCTATGGTTTGTGTGTGTGTGCACCCACACAAGGTGGGACAGAAAACATCAGCAATGCAGAATTTTTATAACTATCATTAATTTGCATGTATTTTCTTATGAGGTCACTAAAATCAGTTGCATGCCTTCTATATGCCAGGCACATAGACAGTAACTATTCAGTGTTTGGTAGACACTGTATATATGAAAAGAAGAATAAAAATACCTACATAGTTTCTGGCCCCTAGAAAGCAGTAGTTAAATGATGGGATATCAAACATTAAATAGATAATTTTAATATAAGCATGGGCTGCTTGGAGAATACAAGGGAGGACAATTTGGGGCTAAATGAACATTAATGGAGCACATGGAAATTAATTTCATTTAAAAAAGGAAGGGCCTCCAGACACACAGGTGAAATGGCTCAAGTAAAGACATTACAAAGTAGTGTGGTGAAAGCACTTGAGTCCTTTCACTATTAATAAGGAGTCAGTTATAAGTCAGGAGTGGCAGAAAAGGGGGCTGGATCAAAGGGGTTGGCACTCATCATTTCATTTTAGCCTCATAATAACCATGTGAGAAAGGAAACATTCTTTGTTATTTTATTTTACAAATGAGGAAACTAAGATCAGAAAAAAGAAGTAGCTTGACTTTTCTTCCTCTATTAAATGGCAATACCAGAATTTGCATCCGGTTCTGCTTGACTCTTTATCTTTCCAAATCTCACGCTAACTAGATGTATAACAACCAGCTTAACTCTGAAACATGAGACTTTTATACTGTGATACTGAAGCAAAGGTATCAATGCTTTAGCCTAAATAAAACTGTAATGATTCTTTGCTTCCACATTGAGGGTCATAACCAAAAATACATTTCATATTTCTCCTGCATGGAATCTTCTTAATCATTGAAATGGCTCTGAACATATTTACTAGATCTTTACCATAGTATCATAAAATAAAATATTATAATGACTCCTAGAATTTATTTTGTTGTGGTTCTGACTTTTTTGAGAACCAAGGCAATTTAAAACAATAAAGACACTAGAAATTGAGGAAAATGCATGCCTGATCAAATACGAGAGTGATAAATATGGCAATCAGAGCCTGATTCCAAGAAGAAAACTACATTTTTATGCGTTTTTAGGATCAAAGTTCTATATATTCTAGAAACATTGATCGAGCATGCTAGTTCAATCTCTTTGGTTGTATCAATCAATCTGAAGCTTATGAAATTTACAAAATAAAGTTCACACTCTTAACTTTATTATCAACATTAACAATGATATATTTTTAAAAGCTTTATTAGTGAAGAACCAATCTCCTATTTAGCTCAGTTTTCTCTATTCTTGGATTCATTAGACCATTTAATTTTTTGATCATTGGATTTCTCCTCTTCCTTACCCCTCTGTTATAAATATTCTTTACAGCTCAATCACAGTGTCATGCTTTCTCAGAGAAAGCATGCTTTCTCTGGAATTTAGCAATCACTACAGTGCTAATAACCTCCCCAGAGAGTCAGTCATTCTTGTTGCTTCTTAATTACTGCTATTCTAGCACCTATTAACTGTTTTTAATATTTGTGTCTCTTACACTAGAGACACAAATAATGTAGAGATCATACGTTATCTCTGTCACTCCCTAGCACCTATGACAAGAATGAAGAGGACCCCACTGCTGGTCCTGAAAGACCACATCCACACATTCTTTCTATCCCTCCCAATGCTCCACACCTGTGGACATCTTTGTTCATAGATTTCATCTGTGTCTAGGCAGCACATGTGATGATGGCTTCCACATTTACCTTTATGTCCAGCAAATTCTACCACTCACATCAAACTCTCAAGCTGATTTATATTTGCACTAGAACGCAAAAAACAAACAAACAAACAAAAGACACCTGAAACTAAATAGCAAATGCTATTCAGGGTAATAACGGCTCCTCATTTTATAAGTGAGAGTTGAAAACCCTCCATCCCCATGTCAGTGTGAAATAAGTAATGCAATTTCATAAAGTGGGGTTTAGGGGAAGATAAAAGGGAGGTGTAGGACTGTGGCAAACTGGAGAGCCTATGCCTCATTTAAAGGGGGAAGCCACCACTCCTCTGCAGCTGATGGCTGCCATGTGGGAATGTGGCCAAACAATGTCACATCTTCTAATTTTCAAGAGATACTAAAAATGTATTGATTTCAAACATTGGAGACAGGCCAGGAAGTGGAAAACAAGGATAGGCTGTGGAGGGGAGAGAATAGAAACACACACACACACACACATTTATAGACTTTGGATACAACTGGTATGCAAGCTCAGGCCTACAGGACAAATTAGCTCAGTATACTAAATGTCCATAAACCCTTGCAATTGTGTGCATTTGAGAGTGGCCTGACAGGAGAACATGTTTAATCACAGTAAACATAAAGTTGATTAGCTTAATGATTCTGTTCTAGCTAACATTTATTGAGAGGTGATATATCCCATGTAACATGCTAAACTTCTTTGCTAATATGTTAACATTTAAAATTTTCATCAAAGTAATATATGCATATAGCTAAAAATCAAAATTTTCTACAAGCTTTATCATGGCAAACAAGGATGCTCTGAACCCCCCTTTTGCACATTTCACAGGGGCAATGTATTTTAATTTTATTTCCACATCTCTAAATCACATTATTATATTGCTACTTTTTAATTTTATCTTCTGTTATTACCTATTTCCTTTCAACTACAGAAGGTGAGTACGTAGTTCTCACACATATTCCACTACCTCCTAAATACAGACACACACACATTCCCCTCAACTGTTCAACATTCTTTCATCCTAAGTACTGTTAGTTCAATATTAGGTGTCTTTACATTTGTTTGGGGACGTGAAATAGATTTACTGCCTAGCCATATAATATACTATAATTAACGTTTTCTTTCTTACCAAACTCTTTGTTTTGCCTGAAATTAACAAAATGTATCTATTTTGTTAGTTTTCTAAGCATTTAACTTTAATTCATTTTCAAACTCTCCCCTAGTTGCCTACATTTTGCTCAATATATTCAAATACATCAGGATTCTCTCAATTTCAGTGTCTTTAGGACAGATTTCTGAGGCACTATGCTCCTTCTTCAGACACTTGTTGATCGCTATCTTTAGGAGATGGCTGTTATTTGGGGATCTCACATCACTTTTGTGCTATTATCTCCCTTCCCACTTCTCCCTCTGTCTTTTCCCTTTCTTCCTTTTTCCTTTCTCCTCCCCACACCCCTTCCCTTGAATTGGATTATGCAATTTCAGAACCCCATTTCTCCTTTGTCCTGGATTACTCCTTATTTGTAGCCCCATTCTCTCCTACATCCAGTGTTGCTTATTGAGAAATCTTTGCAAAATCATGTCTATTTCTGAACTGTTACGTCTCCTTTTCCTAGTGTTCTGAATCATTATAATAGTGTATTTTGATACAGGTTAAATTCATCCATTATGCTCATCCATGAACAGAGACTTTTGATCAGAAAATAAATATCCATCAACACTGGGATATTATCTCTATTTAATTCCATTTCTTGACATCCTTTAAATTTGGTTTTGTACCCTCTAGAGATGAATCTTATATTTTCCTTTATCCTTAGTATTTTTTTTCTACTCTCCGTGGAATGTTCCTATGCATGTCTTCTAACTCTTCCATTGAGTTTTCCATGGTTTTATTTTCTAATAGCATTTTTATTTGTTTGTTTGTTCCTAATTATTGTTCTTCATTGCTTCCCAGGGAACTTTCTGCTATGATGGAAATGTCCAGTTTCTCATGTCAGCTAAATCAATGCCTACTCATTATCTTTTTATCCAGTTTCCATTTAATAGTAAATAAAATGTTTAGTTTCATTTAATTTTGCTTAATTTAAACATAAATAGCCATCTGTATCTATAACCACCATGTTAAACCGAACAGCCAATACTGTCTTACATCAATCAGAAATTTTAATGTAGATTCTTTTGAACTTTTTATTTTCTAAATGTCCCTGCTCCTCCAAGTAGCTTATTTCCATTTGTTCTGGTTCATCTTCCATATGAGAATGCTTTTTCATATACTAATGGTCCAACTATCTTTAGATGTTTCTCTTGATCTCATTCATCTGAGAAAAAACAAACTTCACAATGCAGCCTAGAATTATAAGCCAGCTCTCTGGATGCTGAGAATCAAGTAGGATAGGAGGGCTACACTTCAACTGTATTTTTTCATGTATATTTTTAATTTTCATAATTTTCAGTACAGTATCAACAACTCTAAGCAGAGATACAGTTTGTTTTAACCTATTTGAAGATATCATCTAATCTTGTTCTGATGGGAAGGAAAATAAAGGAGTAATACTGCTCAGTCACATGGCCCAGAGCACTAACTAGTTATGGGGATTGAGACACTTCTTAAAGAGGCTTGCAATCAATCTTATTCTCCCTGCCCTCCCTTATGCCCACTTTTAGAGGTCCATCATTCCTTTAATCTTTACTGTTGAGAGTATTACAGATGCCACCCTTTTTTCCCCTTATTGCCCCCCCCCCTCACCCG
>NW_006288013.1:220364-226365 GCF_000327345.1 Myotis davidii | reverse complement strand
CCCCCACCACCACCACCCAGTTCCCATCCTGTCCTAGGCCTTCACCACTCTATTGTCTGTGTTCATGAGCAATGCATATACATCCTAGTTCTTTGCTGCAAATTCTTGAGTAATTTAAGATCTCTGGCACAAACAAGTTTTTGTTTGTTTGTTTTTAGTTTTCCCATTGATGGCTTAGGATTTCATTTTCTCATGTCAGCTAAATCAATGTCTACTCATCATCTTTTTTCCAGTTTCCATTTTTTCTTTCTACTCCCCTGTTCTCCTTATCCTTGTCAATGTATGCTTCTTTTTTAGCTTTAACAACTTTTACCATTCTTTCAGTTGACTTTCAAAAGTGATGAGTAAAATAAAGATTTTATTCTATAGTCTACCTTTAACTAGGACATTCTAGACTGAATACTTTATTCCAGTCAATTCTCCCAAACAACTGCAGATTACTATTATTCCAATTAAGCTGATGAACCTGAGGCTCAAAAGCATGAGCAATTTGACTAAAACCACATGGATTTCTCATTCATCTATCAGAGTTTTGCCCACTCATGAGGCAGAGAAGGCATGCAAGGGAGTGATAACCCTGACAGTTTGTGTTGCTGACATGTCAATTTTGACAATGTGTTTTCAAAATGCATGTGTTCAAATTATGCCAAAAGTAGCAAAGCAGTTACTACATTCTGAAGGGGATTCCACCAGATACACAGCCTGAATCACACACTCTAGGCGTGCCCTTGAGCTCTTGCTTCCTCCATAACTTACTGGCAGCATAACTTTGAGACCAAGAGGGTTCTTTATGTTTTGTTACTGTTACTTCTTTGATTCTGTTCACCAGGCCTGTGATTTTGTTCTCTTACCCCACTTTGCTAACAGTCTTGTAGGAGGAAGTGAAAACACTGTGAGTGACATGTTTATTTATGTGCCTCATCTGGGACGACACCGTGACAAGCAGCAGAGATATATTTTTCAAGCAGACTTTCTGTGTTGCTTGTCAGCTCCTTATTATGAGGTGGTTGAGTTTACTGCGTTTTTAGTTATATCTGAACGCCTAATGATCCCACAGCACATTAACTATAATTTGTGAATTATATCTGTCTTCCAAGAGTGCATCACTTTGTATCTCTTTGTAAATCAACTTCGTTGAATCTACCTAACATCAGAATGCTTCTGAGATATTATTGCGAGGCAGACAATTATACACATCATCATTGGGCTTCTTTAAGATCCTCTAGAAATAGCTTACCAAATCTTTTTACTATTTTCTATCTTAACATTTTGGTCTACTATGACAGCCCTCGCAACGTCTCAAACTCATGGTGGTCTAGTTGTCACCTCAAATTCTGCATGCCTAAAACTAAGCTAATTATCTATACCCCTCTTGACTCTGTGCTCAAGCCTAAATCTTTGTCATATTGGCTATTCCTCTCTAACATCTTCCTGCAATAAATCATTGCCAAATCCTGTCAGTTCTACCTGGAAATGTATCTCCTGCTCACCCAAAGCACAGGGCCTTATCTTCCCTGTCCTGCATCATTGCCAGGTTCTTTCTGGTCTCCTTGGCCCTAGCTTTACTTTCACTTTCACTCCCATAGAAGTAGTTCATTACCAAAAAGTTGGGACACACACAAAAAAGTAGAAAGGTAAAAGTAAAGATTACCCACATATTTAATCACTGTTGTAACTTTGGTATACATCCTTATAGATAAAGATAGACATAAGTGTGAATGTAGTTTTGCAGACAACACTTGTGCTATATATGTATTATATATTCTATGCTATTGCAATAGGTATTTTGGGGACTATTAGAAACTTTGTATCCACTAAATTTGAATTATTCAGTGATATTTACATAATTGATATCTTTTGCCACTCTCTTGCTTAAAAACCTTCAATGTTGTCTCATAACAAGAATACATTCCAAACTTAGCAAGTATTAAGTCCCACAGAATTGACTTGACTTATTCTGTGGCCTCATTCTCTACTACATTTATTTAATTGGATGAGTCTACTTGCTGTTCACCTAGAATGAGCACCCATTTTGGAGCCTCAGTATCTATGATAATTTTCATTTCAAGCCTGATGGGCTTTCAGAGTCCTCAACCTGCCTCTCTGGCCCCTGATGTCTTCACCTAGCAAAATCCTGTTTGCACTCTAAATAGCCACGCTCAGTTTATCTCTTTTGAAAAAGCTCTACTGATTGCCTCTATCAGAATGACTTACCTTCCTTAAGAGGTTTTACAGATATTTTTATGCAGGTATGTATTTTCTTGTGGAATAAACTGAAATCTTAGAGTCATAAAGACCACAGTTCAACTCTTGACTCTGTACCTTACTCGTTGCGTTATGCTAAATCATTACATCTCTCCAGGTCATAGAAAATGGCTCATTGGTATTATTACCAAGATGGAAAAGTGGAGGTGAGAGAAGTCGAAGTTTTTCTTAATGTCACATAGCAGCTGTTGTGTGACATTAAGAATTGGCAACCATTATGTGTTTGGCATCACAGCCTATACTCCTAACTGGCATATTCTCCCAATTATTTAGTTTTTTTCTCTTAAAATAAACTGATGTGGTTGTACCATCTGAGCTGTTCATGGATATCACTTCTCACCATACACCCCAACCAGTGAGCGTGACTGCTGCTGTGTGAACACACTGCTTTAGTTTCCTGGGGCTGCCATAACAAATTACCACAAACTGTGTGGCTTAAAGCAACAGAAATGTATTCTATTGCAGTTCTGGAACCCGAAGTCCAAAATGAAGATTTTAGCAAGGCCATGTTTTATCTGAAATCTCTAGGGAAGTTTCTTTCTTTGCCTCTTCTTAGCTCCTAATTGTTAACAGAAACCCTTAGCATCCCTTGCCTTGTTCTTCCAGTCTCTGACAGTTTTCACATGACCCTTTTCCCCATATGACTCTGTGCCTTTACATGGTCTTTTTATAAGGGCACGAGTTACCAAATTCAGGGCCCACTGATTCTAGTATGACCTCATTTTACCTTGATTATATTTTCAAAGACTTATTAATATATTTTTGATTGATTTCAGAGAAGAAGGAAGAGGAAGAGAGAGATAGAAACATCAATGATGAGAGAGAATCATTGATTGGCTGCCTCCTGCATGTTCCACACTGGAGATCAAGCCTGCAACATGGACATGTGCTCTGACCAGGAATTGAACCATGACCTCCTGATTCATAGGTTGACACTCAGTCACAGAGCCATGCTGGCTGGGACAAAGACCTATTTTCAATTAAGACCATAATTACAGGAACTGGGGTTTAGGACTTGAATTTACCTTTGCTGTGATGGCAGGCACTGGTTAGAGGTGCTAACATATATCCCCTCATATAAATTGAAGTTTTCATTGCTATTCACAATAAACAATAATTTACATATGCATGCACTAAGTTCATGTTTTCATAATGTCACACACATACTTATAATCAATCTAAATAATTCTGACACAGATGCTTAACATGGTGGCAGGCTGCTCTAACTAATTCCACACGGTTCAGGTCAGCTCCTTGGCCATGCTCCCCTCTCCATCACTGCACTTGCCCCAAGAACTCATAGTCCCCACCCCTTAACGTCATCTGTGTTTTCTTTGCCTTCCTGCCTTTGCTCTATCTTTGCCTCATACCCTATTCTGCTTAGCAAGATGATGTACTTTGAGAGCAGAAACAAAACAATACTTATACCATGAATACTTTCATGAGAATTTCCAATTTATTTTTTTCTTTTACTAGTTTATTCTATTTATGCATGTTTTGGTCAATTATTTTATTCTGCCTTAGTGACAAATGATTCATTACATGATTACTAGTGCTTACCGTAGAGCTCATACACACTTAGTTTCTCCCTACAGCCACCCAAGCAAGGGTTCTGATTCTGTTGGTTAATAAAAAGACAAATTGGGCCATGGTTAGGGGCAAAGACACAGTGGTGGATTTGAATGCAGATCATGATCTAGGCACAGTACAAGATACTAGGGCTATACAGAGATGAGTAAGATAATGTTGCTGATCTCAAGAAGGCTATAGCCACGTGTCAGAGTGCTGAGGCAACTGACATGTACAATAGGATCTAGTAAGAGTCACAGTACGCTGATTAGAGGCACATGTGAGGGGCACCTACATTAGCCCGAGGCAAAAACATTTTAAGAGAATAACTGAGAAAGTGGGCCTAGGACAAGGGAGGACAAGTGGGCAAAAGGCATTCCAAGCATAGAAAGTAGAGTGAACCAAGGGCAGAGGCAAGATAGATTACAAAGTGTTTGAAAACTGCAAGCACATTGCAGAAGAAATCTGGTGACTTTTTTCTTTCAAATACAGAAAAAGTACAGACATAATTACATGTTCTTATTCTCATTTCCTTATAGGGTGTGTGTATGCCTCTGTGTGAGTAGGTAGATGATAGACGTCCCCTTGATTCTGCATTTTTCCTGTGAAAGTTCACAGGGAAGAGGTAGAGCAAAAAGCTTATTATGGATTTTTATTTTAACCACTAAACAGTATAACAGAAAGATATCTGTCAGGCATCTGCCACCTTAAGCAACCTTTTGGAATGGTTACCAAACTGCATATCCAAGTAATAGAGATTAAACAAAATATTCTCCTGCCATTTATAGTAATGCTTCCAAATGACAAGTTCAAATTACTTGATGTGATTACTCTTCATCTGGGCAAAACACATTTGTAACATATTCACAAGATGCAATTACATTGACTGCAATGACATAGAGTAACAACACTAGAAAAATGTTAATCGCACACAATATACATACTGTTTAGGTTTTTCCCAAACACATCTTCTTTTTGTATTGCAATCTGTTCACAATTTGGAGTAATCACTAACTTTGTTTTGTATTGTACAAATGTTAGATAATCATCAAAAACAGTTGATGAAGTGAATGGTCATGCATAATCCATATTCTTAAATTTAGATGGCATTTAAGAGAGGTAATGGACTTAATAAACTGAATTGATATTGGAAAATACTTGTAGATTTTGAGTTTGTGATAATCACAGAGGGAAAAATCCTAGTGCAAAGACAAAAGTATACATGTTTTCAAAGATTTTTTTCATGCAAAGCCTTACCAATTATATCCTGGATACTTTAATGAATGCTTTTTGGATATAATATTTTTCTCTGTAAATAAAGGAATGCAGGAAATCATATAGAAAACAGTCTGTATACATTCCCCACAAGCGTAGTTCAGTGGTTGAGCGTAGACCTATGAACCAGGAGGTCGTGGTTCAGTTCTCAGTTAGGGCAGGTGCCTGGGTTACAGGCGAGATCCCCAGTGTGGGGCATGCAGGAGGCAGCTGATCAATGATTCTCTCTCATTGATGTTTCTATCTCTCCCTCTCCCTTTATCTTTGAAATCAATTGTAATAATAATACATTTTAGAGAATAAATTAAACAGTCAGCATACATTGGTACTTATGCTTTCTACAGTTGGCTTCATGAGTCTTTGTTTTTGTTTTTGTTTTTTTGCCTCAGTTTACTGTCTCTTGAGCAGTAGTTCTCAACCTTCTAGCCCTTTAAATTCAGTTCCTCATGTTGTGACCCAACCATAAAATTATTTTTGTTGCTACTTCATAACTGTAATGTTGCTACTGTTATAAATCATAATGTAAATATGTGATATGCAGGATAGTCTTAGGCGACCCCTGTGAAAGGGTTGTTCAACCGCCAAAGGTGTCGCTACCCACAGGTTGAGAACCACTGCTCTTAGGGATATCTCATCTACGGTAGCATTAATTTCTAATTTTTATTTCTAAACTGTATATCTTTTCTTTCAACAATACCTAATAAATACACTTTTCCTCCTGAATGTCTTCAAAATTACTGTGTGTGATTCAGGATTCATTATCTTCCTTGATCTCTTTCCTCCCATCTCAAACTTACACATTTACCAGTGTTCTAAATCTCTGTTAATTACATAACTATCCAAACTAGAAAATTCTGAGTAATGCTTAAATCAGCATTCTTTATTAGAATAT
>NW_006288013.1:218271-220315 GCF_000327345.1 Myotis davidii | reverse complement strand
GAAAGACACAGAAAAGCAGCACTAAAAGTAAGGGAAGGGGTACATTTACCTCTTTGGCAGCTAATTAAACTACACTTGTTTATTGCAAGATTCTTCAAGGTCAGGTAGAAAACAGCTATGGGAAGCTGTGAACTAAGTGGAAATCCAACATCATACAACATTGAGAGATTCAGGTACTCTTAGCAGCCAGGAGGGAGGGACATTGCTGAATAACTTGTGCATTGAATTCAGGCCTTCTTAAAAATGCCACAATTTAGAAACAGAAGTACTCTAGTTTTATATTAAGGGCTAAAAGCCAAGTTCACAAAGTTGAGAAAGAGTTTTTAAATAAACCAAGCTGATTTTCCAACAAATTATCTGTCAGAATATAACTCAAAAGTTTCTAAAACTTAGAATCTCATCAATATTCACTATTGCTAAAATAACAAATTATGAGATAAATGTGACCCATATGTTTTTAAAGAAAAGAGAAATTTAGATCCAGAAATTTTAAAATTATCAGAAAACAAAGTTAAAACAGTGAAAGGAAGAATATCAGTACAGAAATGGAAACTATTTTTAAAAAGAGACAAATCTATATATACTAGAGGCCCAGTACACAAAATGTATGCACAGGTAAGGTCCCTAGGCCTCGCCTGCGATCAGAGCTGATCTTCCCCCACTGCCAGAAGCTGGCCCTGCCCCCTACTGCCTCCGCCACTGGTCACCCTCTGTGTGTGGGGTGAAAGGTGGGGCAATTGGGGCCCTGGTGCCACCTGCATCCACTGCCACCCACCCCTGGTTCCTGGCTCCCCATTGGGCAATCGGAGCCTGCCAGCCAGGGGGAAGGACCAAGAGTTTGGCTGGCAGATGATCAGGGCTTGTGAACTGGAGGCAGCTCCTGTGTTGAGCATCTGCACCCTGGTGGTCAGTGCACGACATAGTCAACTGGTTGTTCTGCCATCAGGTATATTTGCATGTTATGCTTTTATATATATAGATAAAAGCCTAAGTGATCAGCCAACTGTTCGATCAGCTCTCTGATAGGTCTGATGCACACTGGCCACCTGGGGGCAGATGCTCAATGCAGGAGCTCAAATCACAGGCATTGAAACATGGAACAGAATAATGAATCTCAGAGGAAAGGGGGGAGAGGGTAGGGGAGAGGGTGGGATGTCATTCATATGTATGACATAAAACTAAAAGCATTGGATGAACAAACAAGAAATGCAAGCAAACCAAACTATATACACAGACAACAATATGGTGGTTAATAAAGGGAAGGATGTGGGGGGCTGGTAAAGGGGTCAACTATGTGGTAATTGAAGATTTGATGTGCGTGGTGAGCACAACAATACACTATACCGATGTTGTATCACATATAACTGTATACTTGAAACATATAATCTTATTCACCAATGTCACTCCAATAAATTTTATTAAGAAAAGAAAGCTGGAGTGGCTGTTTTACTATTAAGCAGACTTCTGAGTAAGAAATATCACCAGAAAAGAAAAATACTCTATAATGATAAAGTGGTCAATTCATCAAGGCAAATGAACAAATTTGTATGAACCTAAAATGGAACTTCAAAATTCATAAAACAGCAATATACAAATCTGAAAGAAAAATAAAACACAAATAAGCAAAATTATACTTGGATATTTTAAAAATCCTATTTTACTAATTGCTAAACCTGTAGCCCCCAAATTCAGAAACTATAGAGAAGATTTGAATAACAACCTCACTAACTTGTCCTAATTTATATTTATAGAACAATTTACCCAATAGCAGCAAAAACATAAATCATTAACCAAAAGTGATCATATGGTATACAAAGAAAGAGTTCTAAATTAGTGTTAAAGGATCAAAATGATATAGAGTGTGTTCTCTGATCACAACAAAATAAAATTAAAAATCAAGACCAAAGACATTTTGAAAATCTACACCAATTTGGAAATGATGAGACAGACTTTTAAATGCCCAAAGGAACAAACAAAGAATCATAGGTAAATTAGAAAATATTTTCAATGACATAAAAATGAAAACACAACCTACCAAAATGTG
>NW_006288013.1:194314-217656 GCF_000327345.1 Myotis davidii | reverse complement strand
AAAAAAAAAAGAAAAGCACAATTGGAAAAAACAAAATCAAAGACTGCTTTTGGAAAACATATATAAATGAAAAAAATAACAATTAAAGTGGTCAATAAAAATAGAGAAAACACAAACTACCAATTTCAGGAATGAAAGAGATAATTTAATTGGATTTAAAGACACAATGAAAATATATTAAGGTATTATTATCAAATTTATGCCAATAACTTAAAAAAATCATAGAAGAAATAAAATGTTCTCCAAAGATACAACTTATCAAAATAAAGAGGGAATATGCAAATTAGCCATAACACCATCACAAGATGGCGGCGCCCACAGCAGAGGTGGGGTTTCCGTAACACAAGATGGCTGTGCCCACAGTGGAGGCTGGTTCCATAAGGATCCTTAATGAGCCATCAGCAAGGGCCTGAGGCTACATGGCACTGGGCTGGGGTGGGGGGGCTTGAGGATGTATCCTCCACCCTGGTGCTGGGCCAGGGGACCTCAGGACATACCCACTGCCCAGTGGGGCTTGATGGGGACCTCAGGCTGTGCCTCCTGCCCCGGCACCAGGCTGGGGAACCTCAGGCCATGCCCCCTACCTGGCAGGGTTTGACAGGGGACCTCAAGGTGTGACCCCGACCCCAGCCTGGGGCAGGGAACTCACACCTTGCTCCCTGTCCCAACGCCAGGCCAGGGAACCTTAGCCCACGACTCCCACCCTGGCGCCAGGCCAGCGGACCTGAGGGTGTGCCTGGGGACCTGAGGTCGTGCCCTACACCCAGCATGCACCAGGGATCGTTCGGCTGCACTCCCCCACCCGTTGTGCACTGGGGGACCTGTGGCTGTGCCCCTGCCTGGCAAAGGGCCAAGGGACATGAGGCTGCACCCCTCCACCCAGTAGGGCTTGACGGGGCCCCTGAGATTGCGCCCCCCACCTGGCAGGGCTTGATGGGTCTGGATCTTGTCCAGTGGGGGTGGGGCCAGCCAGGTCTGGGTCTCGTGTGTATTTGATGCATACGCAGTTGGACAGGGACTTGACTCTGGGTCCATGGCATGCCCTAGACTTGGACAGGAGGAAGATTTTCATATACATTTTATTAATTTTCTTTCATCTCTGAAACTTCTATTACAAAGGCCAAGTACCAATATTAAAATATTTCCTCTAATTAACTCCTTTTAATGTGTATGAATTTCTTGCACCGGGTCACTAGTTTATATATGAAACCAAAAACAATATCCACCATGAACATAAATGAAGAGTCTTTGAAAAATATTAACATATCAAATCCAGATTATAGAATTGGTAGACTAGTATATTAACCAAAACTATGTTCAAGAAGGTAGAGGGAAGCTAATGCATAATGAGGAAAGATTCTTATTAAAAAGAATTCAAATATAATTTCTTGAAATAAACAATCCAGATCTCAAGTAAAAAAGAATCATTAGATGGAATAAATGAAACCTAATAGTGAAGAAAGTAAATAATAACATAGCAATAGAAATTTTCTAAAATGAGGCACAGGAAAAAAAAATCACTGAAATAAAGTTAACAGGCATCCAGTGAGCAGTGGGACAATGTTAAGTGACTAAGTCCCAAAAGGAAAGGAAAGAAAGGTGGTGGACAGAAAAAGAATGGTCAAAATCAACATTGTTCATTATTAAAATTCTTGGTCAACAAGAATTAGAAAGAAAATTCCTCAACCTGATAATGGGCAAATAACATTAACTGTAATGACAGCAATATGGACGCTTTTTCATAGTATTTCTTATTACCATTTCTATTTAAAGTCATACTGATTTTTCAAGCCAGTATGATAAAGTAAGAAAAAAAGGATGTGAACAAATTAAACATTCACATATGAGACGATTAAGTAAATAGGAGTTGATAAAAACTCCACTTAAAATATTCTTACTAGAAGTAATAAGTAAATTTAGAAATATCATAGCGATCAGGTTTACAAAAAATAACTGTAAACCTATAGTAAAGAGAGGGCAAAATTGAAAATAGTTATAATTTATAACAGAATTATCAAGCGAAAACTACTTAGAAACCAATTTAGCAAAAGCGGTAAAAACTTTAAATAAAAATTACAATGTTCTGTTCATAGAAATTTTAAAACATCCAAGTGTATCTCAAATACCATGTTTATTAATTATATTATTAAGATTATATATGATAATGATGCCAATTATTTCTAATTTGATGTATATCTATATCTGTGTCTCCATTTCTCTATTTATGTAATTTCAATCAAAATCTCAGCAGACATCCTTGTAAAAACCACCAATGGATTCTAAAATGTATATGTAAAAAAATACATACAAAATAACAAAGAATATATTTTTAGATGATGAAAAAATAAAGTTAGAGGACTGACAATACTAACTTCCAAACTTATTTTAGTAATTAATTTGGTGCAGCCATAAACTATATCTCAAATGTACTGAGAATTCAGTTGCAGACCACCACCACCAAAAAAAAAAAGAAGCGACTTTAATCTTTTTTACTGGTGAAAAGAAATTTGTAAAGAAAAAATAAAAAAAGAGAAAAAGAAAAACAATACCTGTGGGGTGCAATAAAGCGAAGCACAGTAAAACAAAGCATGCCTGTACCTTGTGTGACCTTGGAAAATAACCTTGCAGAGTCTTGGTTGTTCCTTTTGGAAACTTTTATAAAATTTCTACAGAGAGTAGTGGCATAATGCACGGGTCTGGCAAAGAAGAGGTGTTTAAAATGAGTTGACTATTATTAACCTGGGAGAAAATCTTCAGGAAGCTGATTCAAAAATGGCTTCAAATAAATAGTATATTTATAAACTGAGACATATCTGCCCATTTTTATGGGCAGGAATAAAATACTTGATAGAGTTGATGGGGTTAGAAATAGAATCAAATAATAATAACAAAAACAACAATAACTACCACCTTCCGTATGTTGAGTATCTGAACGATGTATTAGCACTAACCTCACTTTACAGATGAGAAAATGAATGCCTCCACTAGGCTTAGCATTTAACCGAGATCACACAACAGCAAATGGCAGATGTTGGCTCATCCAAGGCTCCCTGGCTTCAGACCAATTGTTCAAAACCTAATCTGAGTTGCTGGTTTTGTTTGCATGTGTGAATTTATATCTGGGGTAACCTTCAATTAAAATGCTCAATGGTGAAAAACTTTTTCAAATGCTCTAGATACAATCACTCATATCCTTCTTCCATAAAGCTAACATCAACAAATAAAATAAAGCAGAAAAGGTCTTAGATGACTGGAAATACTGAGCAGTAGCCATTAGGTTAAAACTCACAGAGCAACCTGTATTGATACCTAACCCTACTGAAATACAGGTTACTCCTCCCCGCAAGCTGTGTGTGTGGGCACGCATGCACATGGGTTTCTTTGTGCTCACACATACACAAGTGCATTCATTACCCAAAATAAAATTCAAGAGTAGCATCTTTTCAGATCCTCTGTGCAGTTTATCGGCCACGTTTTTATTTCCATAAAATGCAGCACATCGTATGATTACATTTTATGAGTATGTGTCAGTTACATAGATAGCAGATAGACCTCCAATCACTGAATGCTGAGAGGTGCATCTTAGTGTCAAGGAGGAGTTATAATTAAGCTTGCAGTTTGGCTGTGTGGATTCTCTGCAGAACTCTTGCTCAGCTGCTGGTGAGTGAAGAGTCTCCTACCCACAAAGATATCCTAATATAGGGACAGAGGGCTCATTTTTCTTAAAATTTCCCTCAGAGAGAGAGAGAGCAAGAGAATGAACTTGCATTGACCCCTTTAATCAGTTGGGTCAAATCAGATCTATTGTCAAAGTGGCTTCAAGCCTTCATTATATTTAAAATGAATGCTGGAGAAGAAACGCTAAGCTTCCAATAATCAGACCTTGTTATAGATTTTCCCTAGCAAAATTTTTTCAGGAAAGGATGGTTGAGAGTTTTCTTTGTAAAGTATGCAATTGTGAATCATGATACAGGATTAAATGGTAGGATTTAACTGCTTCCTTAAATACATCATCTGGCTTTAACTCCTGGTTGTCGTAAAATTGAAACAAACCTCTTTATCTGACTTCCAAAACCAAAGTCCATTAATCCCCTGACCCAGAATGTTTCAGAAATTTGAATGGAGTGAATTCTATTTTGTTCTTTAGATTCCAAACATAAGCAAAATCATATGGTATTTGTATTTTTGTTTCTGACTTTTTCGTTTCCACTGATTACTTAAAGCAGTGGTTTTCAACCTTCCTAATGCTGCAACCCTTTAATACAGTTCCTCATGTTGTGGTGACACCCAACCATAAAATTATTTCCATTGCTACTTCATAACTGTAATTTTGCTACTGTTATGAATGGAAATGTAAATATCTGATTTGCTATATGTGTTTTCCGATGGTCGCAACCCACAGGTTGAGAACGGCTGACTTAAAGGAATATAAGTACTTCAAATGAAGTAAACTTTCAAAGCAAAAATCCCCATGTTAAAGGAGAAAATGCCTGGAACAGGGCAGACAACACTGACGTTTAATACATACCTTTTTATCTTGACACCCTTCTCTGTCTTACCTCTTCTATTTATTCCTCCTATCACTCTTTATCCCCATGTCTTTCTTTGGACATGGCTGAGGCTCTGGGTGAGTCAAATTGGAAAACACATTCCCCTTCACTTCCTCTCTCTCTAAAGATCAATAAAAACATAACACACACACACACACACACAAAACCAACCAACCTTCTTTTCTAATTTCTGAAAGGAGAAGCACACCAGCCGCTGGCTTCCCCAACATGCCCAGAACTAGTCAGCAACTATTCCCCTAATGGTTTTGAGTAGCATGGGTTTGGTAAGAGAGGATGAAATATGGAGCCTATTCATCTAACCAGCTAATTCAACTCAGAGCCAGGTCCTGTTCTAGAAACTGAAGGCCTCACCCCCGTGGAGCTCACTGCCTAAGGAAGGAGACACATGTAAAAATGAGAGCACATATTTATTTATTTTTATTTATTTATTTCAATGTATTTTTATTGATTTCAGAGAGGAAGGAAGAGGGAGAGAGACAGAAACATCAATGATGAGAGAGAATCATTGATGGGCTGCTTCCTGCAAGCCCCCCACTGGGGATCGAGCCCACAACCTGGGCATGTGCCCTTGACCAGAATTGAACCTGGGACTTTTCAGTTCACAGGCCTACACACTATCCACTGAGCCAAACCAGCTAGGGCAACAGCACATATTTAAACAGTGGTCACTGGGTACCGGGCTTCATTCTAAGCACTTTACATACATTAAAATCATTTACTCTTGGTGTCAGTCCGAACTAAGTGATGACACCCCCAGCCTCATTTATAGAGAAAACAATGTAGGAAAGACAAGGGAGACATTCAGAATTCAAATAACTCCAAGGGTCACACAATCTTTAAGTGAGGCAGCTGACATGTAAGCCTTGAGACTGTGGCCCAGAGTCTGTGCTCTTAGCCGCAGGCTAGAGTCTATGCTGCATAACCTCTTAGTCTGTGAATGCATAGGTTGTGCCTAAGGACTGCCACTGCCACCACAACACACAACATAGGTAAAACCTGCTCTACTCACCCTATTTGAGCTCTGTTCTTCAAAGCCCCTCCCTCTACTTTGGTGAGGGGGCTGTATTATACAGGTCAACTTATCCTCTTGATGAAATAATTTCCCTTTTCTCTTTCAGGCAGGTTGGCATCACTAAAGTTGGTATCCTGGGGCCCTTTCTTGCCAGAAAGGGAGAGGCAAAGAAAGAAGCTGAGGTGACCACTGGTATGTTCTTTTTATAAAGCTGAATAAGAAGACAGGCCGAAATCCCTCTATCTCTACGTCTACTTAACTATTTCTATGTATAGAAACTTTGACAACTCTAAATGGGCAGCAGACCCTTGCCATCACGTATGGCAATTAGCACTGGATAATCAGGGGCTATTTTCATTATCTGTATCCTTTCAAAAGTCAGCTAGCTAGAGTAGCTCAGTTATTGATTTTTTTTTTAAACTTTGTTACCTCAAGTCCAAACTGCCATGTACACTTAGACTTTCCAGGGGGTATTTCTGGCATATGAGTGCCCTGCTCTAATTTCCTATCCACATAATTGTAATACGAACTTCATCACTTTTCTTGTTCCTTTGCTACTTTCCTTTTTCTTCTAAAGAAGGAAACCTCATGGGCCTTTAGCTCTCAGAATATGGCAAAGAGGTCTGCCCACTGAGAGTTATGCTGAGAATGTTGCTTCTCAGGTTTCCTTTGTCATTTCAAGGCACCATCCAAGAAGTTGGAGAGGTTTGTGGTTTAGTGGACAAGGCTGGATTGCCTCCGGCTTTTAGGAACTTATTTAGTGAGGGTACAGGGCAGGGTTGAAATGTGGGTATGGCTAGATGATTAGAAGAGTCCCTGTCATCCCGTGGGTGGTTCAGGGTATGAAGGGAATACAAGTGTTGGCTTCTGAACAGGATGTGGGGACTGAAAGTGGAAGCGATGTGGGGATTGCAAAAGGAAATATGTATGCAAATGCCCAGGGCTGAGCTGCTCAAAATGTGCACGGTGGACCACTTAGAGCACAGTCACCCAGAAATATTTGTGAAAAATGCAAACCGTTTGGGCCCACCTCAAACCTAGAGGGTACAGGTTTGATGTACCCTGGGAGGCAGGGCCCATGAATCTAAATTTTATCCAAGTTTCCAAGAAGGTTTTCTTATGCAATAATGTTGAGGATCATTTATAAGATGACAAACAGGAGGAAATAAAAGAAATTTTGTTCTAATTGAAGCTGGGGTGACAGTATGTTAAGAACATGTTATCATTTAATCTGCACCAGGTGTCACTATGACATTATTAACTTTAGCCACACTTTTGATGAGGAAACTAAGTCTCTGGAAGACTAAAAACTTGCCCAAGGTCACCAACTTTACCAGTGGTAGAGGCAGGATTTAATCTCAGGCAGTCTGACACCAGAGCTTTTTTTTTTTTTTCTAACCTCTTTAATAAACCGCCCTCTTAGAGACAGATACATACAATTCAACTGTGAACACATTGCTAATGAGTAAGCATCATATGGCAAAACACCAGAAGTTTTGTTTCTTTGTTTTTTAGGGAGGTTAAAAAAATACAAATAAAACACAACCTAGGCATGCAATCCAGTGTAGTAACTATGTACAAAAGGACTCCAAGACCATAATAAAGAATGTACTTTATAGTCAAAACTATCCAGTGACAAATTGTACTTTGCTTTTTAGTTTTAGATCATTAATAGATTGAGGTTCCAGTTTTATAAAATAAGAAATTGAGAAGTGACATTCACTCCCTCATTACCAATGTCTGAGTCATCCTGTGGCAATAAATCCATTGTGCATGTTTTAGGTATTTTGGGTTCAAATCTTTGCATCTTTTAACTAACATGAGTTAGGACAAATCCCTTAATATCCTTATACCTCCATTTTCTCTTTATAAAATGAAAATAAAATAAAACCTACTTGCCTAGATCATAAGACTGTTATGAATATCAGCATGTGCCCATGCAAATAAAAGTAACAATAACAAGTACCTCCATATACTGTAATGTGAAATCCATAGGAATTGGGTTACAGATGACAAATTCCTTGAGAATAAGAATTCAGACTTATACCACATTTTCCTAGCACAGTGCTTAATGCTTGAAAGTCATTTAGTAAATATTTGCAATAGAAATCATATTAACTAATCATCTGAGTTGCTCTGTTTTAACAGATATATGAATAATCAAACATGGAAGGGCTACCTGACATCCCTAACTTTATTTTTATGGAGTGTTCCTTGCACACTTTCCAAAGAAAGCTGTAGCAGCTGAGAAAGTCAGTGTTTATTTTCTTATTGTGAAAATCAAAATTGCTTTGCTCTTTCAATTTTTCTATATATTGTACATTAATTTAAAAATAAACAACAACAACCACAAATCTTCTTTTAAAGCCCATCTTCCTGGTCCCATAAGATAGCTAAAGTTTTAGTCCTGCTTTAAATTTATCTTCTCTAACTCTGAATAATATGCATGGCCCTCAAAAGTGAATGTTTACTAATTTTAACAAATGGAAAAACAATTCTTTAAAAAAAAAAGCTAAAGTTCTACCAGAAACTAAGATTTTTATTCCATTTTAAAACACACATACACACACACATTTATTATTTTATTATAATTTGAATTTTTAAAAAATATTTTCTCCTGCTTTACAAATGAAAGCCAAATAATATGACACACTGATGAAATCAGATATATTTTAAAAGGGGGTCACAGTTTGAGTGCAAACATTCTGGACCAGGACTCATAAAAATGGATGTATGGCTCATTTCTTCCAGGGATTCATCAATAAACCTTGATTATCTATATATCTATATCTATATCTATATCTATATCTATAATCTATCTATCTATCTATCTATCTATCTATCTATCTATCTAGATCTTTCCTGACATTTCTCTAAAGGAAAACCCAAAGATATGAGTATTACAGAAGAAAAGACAGCATAGAGTTAAAAACTATTGTATCTGCCTATTAAGTTATTTGTTAATTCAACAAGTGCTCACTGTGGTTGCTGCTACCTGCTGAGAAATATAACAGAACATAAAAGCTTAGGGTCATCCGTAAACTATGAAATAATTTGTAGAACACAATCTTAGTAGTAGGAAAGGCTTTAAAGAGGGACCATGATGAAATAAAATTAGAAGAAATGGCTTAAAGTGAGCAAGTAAAGTTAGATTAATCAAATTTGAAATCCCAATTTTACCATTTTCTGACCTTGCACAACATACTTATGTTCTTTGAGCCTGGGATCTTTGCAAAAGAATGGCAATGCTTCTGCTCATGTGGTTTGGGGAAAACTACAGGAGAAGGTGATTTAAAATGTCCTAGCAGTACCTAGCATATCCTATAAGCACTGTAAATGTTGATTCCCTATTTCATGTATTTATTTTATTTTTAGATTTTAAAAAAAGTTTCATTTATTTATTGAAAAATGTTTTATTTATTGAGAGAGGAAGAGAAAGAGAGAGAGAGAGAGAGAGAGAGAGAGAGTTGTTGTTTCACTTATTTATGCGTGCATTGGTTGATTCTTGTATGTGCCCTTACTGGGGATTGAACCCCCAACCTTGGAGTATGGGGATAACACTCTAACCAAGTAAGCTACACAGTCAGGGCTCATGATTCTCTCCTTCAAAAGGAGTATGCACAAATGAACACAGGTTCTTTCTTAAAACATTTATCATGTTGTCATTCTGAACCTGTAATAGGTTATAGATAAATAGGGCATAATGGCTTTGCTTTTCTTTTTTTCCTTCCTTTGGTCATATCAAGCTTTCTTGAGGTTGAAAAAGTAAGACCAGACACTGTTCTAAGCACTTTTCTTATTTTTTTAAAATTTAATCCCTATAAATGCCTTTGTCTTATAAGATGGGGACTACTGTCATCCCTGTTTCCTATTTGAAGACAATGAAACACAGGAAATTCAGAAATTGCTTAAGATAACTTAGGCACCAAGCGGTTAAATTGGGATTCAAATTTTGGTTGCTTGGCTCTGCAATTTGTCCCCTTAAACACCACACTCCATAGGCATCTATGTTATGTATGTCTATTCTATATTGTAATAACCCACATGTAATCTGTAGTTTGAACACAGAACCCTCGGAGCATCAACAGTGAAGTAAGTGGCCGTGAAAGGAGAAAAGCCCTTAGAGAACCGAATCAGAATAGAGTGTCACCTTGCAGAGAGGAAAGTGTGGGTTGTCTATGCAGTACCTATTGAATTTTCTTGGTTCCCAATAAGATGTCAATGGTGTTCAGGTATCCACTCAGCCCTCTTCACACAACGTAGGGGAAACTCAATCCATCTCCACCTTTGGAAATGAATTCTAAAGTATTCCAAAGTGACAGAGGCCTTTCTCTATAAAGTCTTCTTGGTCCAGCAAAATAAGCTGACTCCATGAAGCCTGAAAATAGACTCATATGGCATGAAAAAGGCTCTCCTTTCCTCCCACTGAACATGGGCCAGGACACACGTTGCTCCAGCTGTGGCCAGTAGGCATCTTGTGGCCATAATGAGCCACTCTGATGACAAAGTTGGCATTAAGAAGGATGAAACAAGGAGAAACTAGGGAAGTGGAACTGACACCTGAAGTACTTGCCACTGGTTTTGCTCCTATCTCTGTATCTCTTATAACTTGACAATTATATGACAAAAAAAAAATGCCCTCCTAATTTAACTCAATTTGAATTGTCTGTTACTTGAAGCAAAGAAGAAAACCATTCTAATTGGTAGTTTTCAGGTGGTAATGTAGATGCAGGAAGGAGTTTTAAAACGGGAATATTCAATAGTATTAGACGTTTTAAAGTTTGGGAAATCTCATGATGCAGATATTAACCTCTGATGTCTAAATGATTTGACCAACCAGGCCATGATAAATCTAGGAAAAGTCTACCACATGTTATTGTATATCCACAGTAATGAAGGATGTGAGGGGAGGTAGTAAAGTTTGTTTTCAATTATATGAACTCCTGCCTGCAAACAAAGCTGTACATTTATATGTAGTCAGCCTTGCATACTGCATAAAATAAAAGATAGACTGTCTCTGAGGAACTTATATAATAAAGCTGCAAGGATTCTGTAATTAACCCTAGAGTAATTATCTCCACACCAAGCAAACCACTCTGGAGTTGACATATGGCTTAGCTGCCCAGAAACATGTTATAATAAGTTGGAGGGAGCAATTTCTAACATTTCCCCCATGGTGTATAAACCTTTAATGGAGCCAAATGCTAATCATCCATAGAGCTATACAGAGAAGATCATGGTAAGTGAAAGCTCAATTTTAAGTACCAATTTGTATCCTTAGCTTTACCTGAATATTATAAATACACAAAATCAAAGAAGCTGAAAGACTGAAGAGATCTAAGAGCTTATGTAGACTAGCCTCCTTTTCAATATGAGGTTCCCTTCAATACACCAGTGACAGACCTCTGAATAATTTCCATGTAAATGCCTTTTGGGAACCAATGTTTGAAAATTAAGGACACAAGCTGAGAGCCAAACAGACTTGGGTGAACATTCATTTCTGACACATTATTTGTAACCTAAAACAAAACTAATGTGCCTGAGCATCAATGCCCCCTTTTGAGATGGTTAGGATATGAGTTTATTGCATAACAACAGCTTGATAGAAAACTTTTTAAAATATATATATATTTTATTGATTTTTTACAGAGAGGAAGGGAGAGGGATAGAGAGTTAGAAACATTGATGAGAAAGAAACATCGATCAGCTGCCTCCTGCACACTCCCTACTGGGGATGTGCCCACAACCAAGGTACATGCCCTTTACTGGAATCAAACCTGGGACCCTTGAGTCCGTAGGCTGACGCTCTATCCACTGAGCCAAACCAGTTAGGGCAATAGAATACTTTTTGAGGAAGAGAGTATTAGTTTCCTTTCTTTTCTCTTTTGTTATCAGACATTTGGAATTCCTATAAAATTCTACCAGAGAGGAATCTGTAATTGGCCTCTCTGTAACATGTAAGTTCTCATGTCATCTTCCTTGGAACTTCATAGAACATGGTTGTTTCCTCTAGAGACTTTTTCACCCCAGCAGTAGATATTACTTAAACCCTGGAGGTGGTTTCTTTCACTTAAAGGTGGCCTGAGCTATTAACTCCTTGTGAGAAAATTCTTCCTATGATTATTTTGTCATTATTGTTTGATGTCATGGAAATGTTGGCGATCTTTGGTAAGGAAATTAACTCTTTTGTTCTTTAGCATCCAATTCTCTTTGAATTAAGGCATTTATTACAGTTTGCACATTTTTTGTTCTATAATTTTTGAGCTCTTTATTCCTTAAGCAACTTTCTCTGTACATTCAGAAGTCTGTAAATGATTCATAAATATGGCTACCTGAACTAAATGATGTTTTTCAAATGTGTATTTACCCTAAGACCGAAATATATAACCATATGTCATCTGGATGCTGTACATCTATTAGAAGAGGTAACAGTTGTATACATTTGCTGAGTGGTTATATAACAAGCCCATTAATTACATTTTTATTTTATAAAATTCTCTAGCTTTTTTTCTTCCATGATGATCCCAAATATTTCTTCCTATCTCTAAAATTGACTTCATGATCTCTGATACTGTTACCTAGCTCTAAAATTGAAATAAAACCTACCTAAATTATTGTTGTTAGGATTAAAGTGGTATAAACAAAGTTTCTTATATCCAAAATGTACTAGGATTATAATGTATTACTCTCTTTACACTTCTCAACTGCCTTTTCAATTCCTAACCATTCAAGTAGATGTATAAGTGAGTGACTTGATAGTAGATACCTGACTTGCTTAAAGGGAAAGGACATCAAAAGTATGAAGAATCTGCCATTCTATCACCTCTGGAAATAACTGCACCATGGTGTCTCATCTCTACTGACAGTAGTTCTCAGATGAGTATAGGGATTTCAGGCAGCAGTTGGCAAATAGAACTCACTGGGTTATTATAACATAACCATTAGCACATGAAAGTGAAATGATGGTACCCCACACATGCTCACATGCACACACAGACACACACAAACTCACACCACACTCCAAATCCTGACAGCATGTATGTCAGTGAACATGAGGGATAGAAGGTGGTTCATTTGTTGCCTGCATGCTTCAGAAAGTAACTGGAAGCTAACTGCATCAAAGATGGTGGATTCTTCAATGTATGGGTTTAACCCCCAATTCTACATAGCAAAGTTGGAAGGATGGAAAGGTTTCTAATCAACCCCAAGCCTTCCAATTGCAGTGACTCATGAGAAAGGTCACCAATGTTAGTCATCCTCTTATTGCAGGTCCCATGCTGCTAATAAAGTCTACCTGATGATATGACTTTCCTATAGAGAGGTTCTTTTTCCTTTTCTCCTACTTAAATAGCTACACTTTAGGTAGAGTGATTGGGGAAAACTAGGAACACTACTTAAAGCTCTAGGGAAGACCATACTTTTGCCTGTTACAACAACCCAAATACAATCAAGTGAATCAATTTAAACTGAACAGACTGTGTTCTACTAAATGGATCATCTACCTTAATTGGTAGAGAATATATGGGGTGATTTTAAAATGACATTTTAATGACCTTAGGGAACAAAAACTCTAATTTGAGCTTAAAATGTGTTCATCCACAGATTCAACAACTATTCGCTGAGTAGCTCCTATTTAGCTAAGTGGAATGCTATGGATATTCATGCTAGAAAACAGATTAGATTTTCATTTTCACTACTTTTGTAACCCACTTAAAGCTAATCTCTGTAAACTGGAGAAAATAATATTGATTTCACTAGGGTTAATTATTATAAAATAAAATATGACAAATAATAGACACTCAATAAATGAAAGAACTTGTTTTTGTTGTCGATGTTAAAAAATACTGGAAAAAAAAATCTCTCAGATTTTCCAAAAGGAAACTTACTTTGAAGTATGGGAGCCCAAGTTAATATAAAAAACTAAATGCTACCAGAGATTAATTACAATTACTAATGTATAAATTTAAGAGTTTAGAAAATACCAGCATCTCACATTTTATTTTATAAACTTGTCAAAATAAAATAATGAATAAGGGAAAAGGTTTATGAATTATGGTATATCAGCATGAAAATATTCTATGTTGTCATCAAAGTAATAATTTTTAAGATTATGAAGAAAATACATTCTTTAAAAGTTATAACATAAATTGCACCTTGTTATGGGCACCTCCCAGCATCCATTTCTGCTTTGGTACCTTATATTATTTTGTTTGGCTATTTTCCTATCTTACCTTGTAAACAAACAACTTCTGGATTGCTCTGCTTGCCTTAGGTGTATCCCAGTCTCATTGCTAGTGACTGGTTTAGGAATAGGCATGTGACAGTTCTAGACAAAGAGCTACGATGAAAATCTCACGGGGGCTTTTATGAAAATTTTCTTGCTTTTGAAGAAAGCTGCAAGAGGAAGTGAGCTCTCTCTGCTTCTTCAGCTGGTATGTATCTGTATGTGATTCCCATAAACACTGAAGTCATCACTGATCAGAGAATGAAACCATCGTTACATGTGGCAGCTTGTAGAGATGGAAAGCACATGAAACCTCGACCTCTATAACCACATGTTGTTTTTATCTTATTTTGGTACATATTTTTATATTGACTTTTCACTTTGAGTAAACTAACATTAATTAAAGCCACTCTGCCTCTGGACTTCCTGATATATGAGATAACTCTCCTTATAGTTTAAGTCAGTTATAGTTGAGATTGCTCTTTCTTGTAGCTGGAAGCATTCTCAATAAGACTGTAACTTTTAAAAACACAAACACATGGGGACAATGATTGGAAACAAGTATATATGAAAAAGGTAGTTCATTTTATACAATTGTTAAAATTCCCTAGATATGAATGAAAATGTTCTGTTAATGGTTCAAGATTTCTGTTCTATTTGTTAGCCTTCTATAGAACATGTGTCTATTTTATGTGTCCTCGGGCTGACTACTCAGCAGATGATAAGGAAGCAGTTGAACTTTGCTAAAGAAAAGTCACTTGGGACAAAGAAGTAAATATCTAAATTCCTGGACTTCTGTGTTCCTGTAATATGTATGGCAAAATACAAAATTGCTCCTTTAAGCTAAGCATAGACTGTCTGGAAAAGGGAGACAGAAAAGGTAGAATTGCAGCTCCTTGAGTCAATTCATAGTTCGGGTGACCTCATCTCAGACCCTTTTTCATCCTAATCCATATCCTATTTTCTGACTTGACCAGTAACTCTGGAGAATTTGATTTTTCTCCATTTTATTATTTCTTTCTTGCACAGACTTGGATCAAATATTCCTCTTTCCAGGAGCCACATTTTTCGTTCCTCTTTCACTTCGACATATCAGCAGTTTCCTATTGCTCAATTGTGTGGGTCAGGAATCTAGATATACTTAGCTGTGTCCTCTTCTCAGGTTCTCATAAGACTGCCATCAAAATGTTGGCTGGGACATAATTCTTTCTGAATTTTAAGATTTCTTCTAAGATACGGTAGTTGTTTCCATAACTTGATTCCTTATGGTTGTAGGACTGAGGTCTCTATTTACTTGCTGGCTGTCAGCCAGGTATCATTCTCAGTTCCTAGAATCTGCCCACAGTGCTTTGACACATAGCTTTCTCACAACATAGTATCGTACTTCCTCAAATCCAGCAGGAGAATCTATTGCTCCTGTCTGCTATAACAGAGTCTTAATATAACAGTTCTATCATGATAATGAACATTTCATCATCTTGCCATATTCTATTGTCTAGAAGCAAATTCCAGGTTCTACCTGCACTCAAGGAGATGGGCTTATGCAAAAGTATGACTGACTAGGGGTTATAATAAGGTGCAACAGACAGAGTCCTTGTTCTCCTGGTGCCCCTGCCCACCTACTACATCACAATCACTCAAGTCCTTTTCAGGGGCAACTAGTGCTTAGAGACAACTTATCAGGTGGTGGGAAATGAGAGCATTTAGTCAGACAAACCTGGATTCAAATGCCAGTTATCGCTATTAGGTACTTAATTTGTATAATGTAAACTATTTTAGGTTAAAGTTTCTACAGAACTGTTACAAAAATAAAGTAATATAGAATAAAAATGCGAATACAGTGCTTGATAATTAGTAGGAACTCAAAGTGGGCAAACGTTAAAAGTAAAAGGCTACAATTTTTGTGTGCATACTTTAAACCAAGGAGCCCTTAAAAAATGAGAACATTAGAGCATGCTACTTTCTTCTTCAAATCCTTTAGAGTTTCCTATTGCTCTACGAATCCTTCTCCTTGCTAACTGACGATTGCCCTACATTCCCCGGCTCTGTGCTTTCTTTCCATCTCTTGAAGGCTGTTCTCACCTTGGCTCTTTTGCAGGCATTCACTCTCTCTCCCTAGCACTCTCTTTTACCCTTTACCTTGTATGGCTGCATTCATTTTTGTAAAAATGTAATATATAGGTATCATTAATCTCTGGTCACAGAAGAGCCTAGAAGTTGAGGTTCTTAGCCTTTGACCATGCCTGATTAGAAAGAGTTACTTAGGATTTAAATCTAGAGCTGTCTGATTCTAAACCCCACCCCCTTTTCTGTACAGACTGTGAATCTAAATAGGAGCCCCAAAATACACATTTTTTCTCTCTATTAACTTTTATGGAAATTTTTAGGGGAGCAAGATGAGTGTTAACATTTCAAATCTCTGAATGTAATCTGACTCCTCTACCACTGGATCCCTCTCAGGTACCTGTCTAAATGGAAATAAATTAAATTAGTCTGGACTGAATAAGGGCCTTTTTAGTCATCATCCCCAAATATATTATGCTTTTTAAAATCTTTTATAATAAAAATACATTAGAGATAATTTTTTTCTAAAAAAATATGTAATATTTTCCTGTAAGTAGGAGGAGAAGGGTAATGAAGATATTGATATTTTCTTCAAAAAATTAAACCAGATAATGGGTATAAATCACCCAGAATAGTGCCTGACAAATAGAAGTTGCTTAATAAATTGTATTAATTATCTTAGTCATTAAAAAGTCATGTTTTGTTCATTCTGATACATATTAATACTAACACTTTACATGTGTTTCATATACTTTGAAGCCAGTGTGCCTTGGTTAGAATTCTGGTTGATAAATATAATAAGTAAAATATTTATAGGCAATCAATTATAAAACACAAATAGGTAACATGACAGAAACAAATAAACAAACACCGAGACAGTTTTCAACCAGATTGTGACCAAACCCTTAAAGAGTTTAAAATTTTGTTGGTGGAAATGTTGCATATCATTGGATTAACTTGCCTTTCCTCAGCATCCTTCTTTTTTATTTTATTTTTAATTTGATCTTTATTATTGAAAGTATTACAAATGTCTACTTTTTTCCTCATTGACCCCCTCCACCCCACACCCTGAATGTACCCAATCTAGTCTTTTTCTTTTCTTTTTATTTTTAAACTAGAGGACCGATGCATGAAATTCATGCAAGGATCTCAGCCCTTGCAGCCTCGGCTGCCCCACGGCCCTGCCCATTGGTCGTTCCAGAAGGTCCTCCAGAAGGTCGTTCCACCATCCAGTCTAATTGGAATATTAGCTCTTTATTAAATAGGATATATGTTTTTATTGATTTCAGAGAGGAAGGGAGAAGAAGAGAGAGATAGAAACATCAATGCAAGAGAATCAATGGTTGCCTGCCTCGAGCCCCACACTGGGGATCCAGTCCTAAACCCAGGCATGTGTTTGGGAATTGAATCATGACCTCCTGGTTGATAGGTCAATGCTCAATCACTGAGCCACACCAGCCAGGCTCCTCTTTTACTTATTTAGCTCCCTGTCTGCCAACATATTTTCTCTTAAACCTGATAGATGTGTTTCCAATTTGTATTTATTTTCTATGAGAGAATCTTTGGATTCTATCAGATTTTTTTTAAAAAAGAGTTTATGACTAGTTGAACTCTGCATCAGCTCTTATGAATAAAGGACTTCAAACTTTTAAATCTGCATGCTGTTTTCATTCAAAATGAATCATTTATCATAATTTTGGGGAGATCACGTGCCCTCCATTTCACAACTTGCTCTGTTCTCCACCAATTATTGACCCTCCTGTTTCATCCAACTTATCATCTTGATGTGACACAAAAGCTAAACATGGTGATTATTAGAGCGATGATGTATATCCCAAGACATTTCACTGTAAAATATATGGTGCACATGCCAGGACTTTTGGTAGGTTGTGCAGCAGTCTAAAATCTGTGTAATTTTGTCATGACCCAAACTGACAGTCATGCAAAGATCGCTATACCTCTCATCTCAGATCTTGCATGTACCATTTCATTCTCTGCACCCTGTGCAGTGGCTACTTCTCCTTGAACCTGAAAAACCTGTTTTATTTCTCTAGATTGTTAGTGTATTTTTCCCCTTTCACTTAAAATAAAATAGGATAACTAAGTTAGTGACAGCCAACTAATTAGAACCCAAAGCCAAAAGTTTGGTCTCTGGCTCCAGGTGCATGCCTATCTCATCTGCATCCCCAAAACAATTTCTTTATACCCATCTTGGGCTTTTCTTCTTCTTCATCTTTGTTTTGCGAAGTGTGGGTGCCTTCCCAAAGGGAAGAGAATGGGGTGGGATTTATAAAATGGGAGTGGAAAATTGTTAAGTATTATTACTATTGATTCACATTTTGGCTGAAAGCCTAATCAAAAATCAAAAGAAAAGCCTCCTTGCTGGAGAAAAATAAAAACAATTAAGGAGAAGCAGCAGAACTTAAGCTAGTACTTTTCTCCTCCCTTATCCACAATTTGCGTTTCCATGGTTTCAACTACCTGTGGTCACCCAGGATCTAAAAAGAATAAAAGGAAAATTCCAGAAATGAACAATTTAAAAATTTTAAGTCGTGTGCTGTGCTGAGAATTGTGATGAAATCTTGTGCTGCCCAGCTCCAACCTGCCTGGGATGTGGATCATTCTTTTGCCTAGCGTCTCTGGGATGTATTAGCTACTCTCCCGTTAGTTACTCAGAGGACAGCTGAATTATCAGGTTGATTGTCAAAGTATCACAGTGCTTGTATTCAAGTAATACATGAATTAAGTGTTTTACTTAATCATGGCCCCAAAGTGCAAGAGTAGCAATGCTGGAAATTCAGATATGCCAAAGAGAATAAAGTGTATATATATCCAGGTAAAAGTAGTATAGATAGTGTTCAGTACTATTGTATTTTCAGGCATCCACTGGGGGGTCTTGGAAGATATCCTCTACAGATATGGGAGGATTGTTTTTTCCAATGTGTCATTTATTGACTTACCAGCAAGAATAATGACCTTTTAACTATGAAATGTCATAATTGGAGACATGTACTGCTCAGAGCCCACATGCTAACATTCGAAGTGATTATGTGGTTAGATATGTCTGTGCTTCACAGCGCATGGCATGCAGTGCAGTGCACAACAAAGAACGCACCCTACTTCCACAGAGCTTATAGACATCACCAGGACTGTATATGGATTCACAGCTCTAGATGTTTTCTACTAAAATGACTCTCATCTTTTCATTATAATTGTGATTGATCCTAAAGTCACATGTTGTGAGCGCATAAAACTCTATCTTTGAAATTAAATCAAGACTCTCTAAAACCAAATTCCAGTAACAGCTCATTAACTGAATAATTTTAATTCCTCAGAACCTGACTTGCAGAATTATGTCAATTATAAGAGTTATATGTAATTGTGTGTATAAGTAATCATGTGCATGTGTGTGTATGATACAGACTATTGTATATGGATATAGATGTGAAAATGCCTAGCAAGTGTTGGGCCCATAGGCACTTAATAAATACTAATTCCCCCCTTCTTAAACTATAATCTATAAGTTGATTTCGATGGTGGTATATCAAATAGGCTTCTAAGAAATCACACTGCTTTTGGACACAGTGTGATTCAAAGAAAAAGCAAGGGCTTTGGAGCCACTTAATAGTGTGGGTCTGAATTTTGGCTTCTGGGTGGCAATGAAAGATTTGAATTTTTGTATGTCTGACTCCAAAACTATGACTCTCCCACTATGCCATACTTCTGGGACAGGATAAAATGTTAAACTAATTGCAAAGCAAACCCAAAGAATATAGGGAAAGCTTGGGGAAGCTCTGACTGCTCCCTTTCTTAGCTGGAGTTTGAGCAGGCTCAGATAATGGCTGCACAGTGTTCCCAGGGGCCAGCTCACTTATCAATTTCCATGGAGTTTCTCTCCATGGTACTCAGGTATTAGTTTACAGAGCCACTCAAAGATTTCTGGAGGATTTAAAATTGATAATGTTCTTCCTTTGGGGATTAGTGAATCAATTACCCTTAAAAGTAATAGTGTTTTTTTTTTCCTCAAAGCCCTTCCTGGATTTAACCATTTATACCTAGAATGAGTCATTTGCCTTCCTGGAAGATATGGGATTTTAACCAGTTTTCACAGAATGCATTCTCTACCCATAATCTGCATGGCTTCTTTTTTAGAACTGATTCTTTCTCCATTTTCCTTATTAGACAGAATAACCTTGAGCTGATACATGTTTGAAGCACTATGCTATTTGTCTCATGAAAAACAAAAGGGTTCAGGCAGGCCTGCTGGCGATAAACACATCACAGATTTCCCTGGGTGCACCTGGGCTTGGCTGGGCTTCCTCACTGCTTTTGTAAAGGGGGTATGGGAGGAGGAATTGTCAACCTAACAACTCAGTTGTCCTCTTGGGAGGCAGGAGGCTTGTGCACATGAATCAAATTTCCAAGTTAGACCTTGTCTCTTTTTACCCTTCAACCTACTTGGGTAAGATAGTCTCTGTACCTGAGTTTACCCATCTGTAAAATCAGTATAAGACGTGATGACTCTGTATGAGAATTAATTTAAAAAAGAAGTCTATGCATGTAGTGGCTACCCTAGAATAGGCACTCATTGAATTTCATTCTTTCAGCTAGGTTTTTACTTAAGGTTTATGTAGGACTGGCCTCATAATTAATACTCACTATTTTTAGAAAAAAAATTATTCTACATTACTAGTATTTTCTTTGTGAAAGTTTTATAATAAATCATTTGAAAAGCTGTACTTGTTCTGGGTTGGTTATTTATTATTCATGGGGAATAAAGAATAAGATAATTAAAATATTGTAATTATCTTCATGATTTTTTTTTAATGAAAAAGACAACAGACTTGTTAACCAGAATTCATGTCTTGCCTCCTGTATTTAATGATTTCTGTGTTTCTGAGCCTTGGTTTTCTCATTTGAAAAATAGATAAAATAATACTTGCTTTGCTTATGTCTTAAATAATACTTGCTTTGCTTAGGTCTTATTGCTTAATATATGCAACTGTATTACATATCACATGTTTCTAATCATATTATTTCACTAATCTTAACATTTTATTATTTTATATGTTACTCTTTTATTGTTATATTAGAGGCCCGGTGCACGGATTCATGCACTGGTGAGGTCCCTCAGCCTGAGCTCTTGAGATTGGGCTGAAACTGGCTCTCTGACATCCCCTGAGGAGTCCCGGATTGTGAGAGAGCACAGGCCAGGCCGAGGGACCCCACCATTGTAAGGTCAGGGCCAGGCAAGGACTGCGGGAGGGCTGAAGAGAGTATACATCTTGTCTTGCCCAGTCCCCATTAGCTTGACCCCAGCAGCAAGCTTACCTACCAGTCTGAGCATTTGCCCCCTGGTGGTCAATAACCATCATAGTGCCTGGTTGAATGGTTGGTCAGACACTTCGCATATTACGCTTTTATTATATAGAATGAAAATGGTCTATTCTAATAAGAAAGCCTCCTCCTTTTTAGAACTTAAACCTAATTTAAAAAATATATACTTGTGTTTCTCTATTTATCCCCTAAGATTTTAGTATAAAAAAAAACAAAGAAAAGTGAAGTATATGAAAGAAATGTAATAGCTTAAAAATATTTAATAATGCCTTAAATTTTCTGTAGCTTGTTATCTTCCCATTTTCTTTGGTATTTAAGATGCTTTCATAGACAGATTCAATAAAATTAAGATAGCTTTAACATTGAGCTTTTCAAATGACTTATTATTTTCAAATTCGTTCTACTAATGAGCAGGAGTTGAACAGATAAAGGGTTAGAAAGTTCTTGGTTCTTTAACCTGAAGATATGCAGATATTGAGTAGATTTTTATTGTTTTGAAATTTTTCTGAGCACTAGTCATGTGCTGGTTATGCTCACATACATCATTTTAATTTTCACAATATTAATTAGATGAATGTTATGACCTCAGTTTGTAAAAACTGATGAGAATACTGTGACTAAGAGGGCTGAAGTTACAAGTAGGTTATGGAACCATGGAATGGATCTAGACTTGTCTGACGTGCTCTCTCACTATAGCCAGACAGGCTGATAGGCTGAAATAATCAGTCTTTGTCTTGATCATTAGATGGGATAAAATATAAACTGGAAAAATTCAGGGATTCATTTCTGACTTTATTTCTAGACCACTCATTAGCTTTGATAAAGGAACAGTTTTCAAAAGTAAGCTAGCAAATGTAGGATCTAGTAGCTATTGCAACATTTCACAGTCTAGTACTTGAACAAGGTTTAAAATAAACTCCTCCCAGCTACTTACAAATTAATGAAATTTATGATTTAGGAAGAGCACATTACATACTACACATGCATTCTTTACAGCCATGGTCATTCACAGTGTTCTTCAAAATCCCCCAATCCCTAGCATAACAATTCCCTAGGCTCTTTTTAAAAAGACAAATTCCTGAGGTCTTTATGGAGACGGGGCCTAACAATCTGTTCTCAGATGATTCTAATGTTTGCAAAGCTGGTATTCCAAAGAGCTATAGTTTACAAGTAGTAGTTGATATCAGGGCCATAACACAACCCTCACCTAGAGATCCATGTATTCAATAGGTATTGTGAGTCCATGTTATTGAATCATCACCATTCATAGCTAGATATTCAGAGCACATAATATATACTTATAGAGATAAGACAAATTGCTGACCCCCCAAAACACTTTAAATCTAACTGGGGGTGGGGGGGGATAAGACTAACATGTAGGAAGTTGACCCAAACCCATATGAATTTAATACAAAACATATAATATAGCAATATTACATTAAGGTAACGACAAAAGTGTGTCCACAGAAAGGAGGCACAACTCTATGTGATATTATTATCAGACTCGAGGCCCAGTGCACGAAAATCATGCACCAGTGGGGGTGTTGGGTCCCTCAGCCCAGCCTGCACCCTCTCACAGTCCACGACCCCTCAGGGGATGTCTGACTGCTGGCTTAGGTCTGCTCCCTATGCAGTTATGTCTGACTGCTGGCTTAGGCCTGCTCCCTATGCAGTTTGGGATACCTCACTCCTTACTGCCCACCTGCTCACTGCTCCTTACTGCTCAGCTCGCTGCTCCTTAGTGCTTCTGTGGAGGCAGGAGAGGCTCCCACCACCGCTGCTGCACTCGCCAGCTGTGAGCCTGGCTTCTGGCGGAGCGGCGCTCCCCTATGGGAGTGAACTGACAAGCAGGGGGCAGCTCATTCATTGAGCATCTGCCCCCTGGTGGTCAGTGTGCATCATAGTGACTGGTCATTCTGATCATTCCACCATAATGGGCGCTTAGGCTTTTATTATATAGACTAGAGGTCTGGTGCACAAATTTGTGTATGGGGGGTGTTCCTCAGCTCAGCCTGCACCCTCTCCAATCTGGGACCCCTTGGGAGGTGTTCGACTGCTGGTTTAGGCCCAATCCCGTGCGCGTGCGCGCGCGCGTGTGTACGCATGAGAGATAGATAGAGATAGATAGAGAGAA
>NW_006288013.1:165071-194207 GCF_000327345.1 Myotis davidii | reverse complement strand
ATACACTTGAATTTTAGGGTAGCAAAAGGATAAGGCGTATTTAACAAAGAGTGCAGAGCAACATATGAATGATCTGCAAGAAGAGTTTGCTAAGAAGTGATGATTAAGTTAATTCCTGTGAAGCACTGTGAACCAGAACTGAAAAGTAGTGAGTGTTCAGTACAGGCAAACCATTGTGCCAGTCCATGCTTCAATAAGCTACATTTGGAAAAGCAAGGATGAAGGTAAACAGGAATAATAATAACATTTGTGTAGAACTGTATAGTTTCCAATGCAATTTTGCATGCACTATTTCCTATAATCCCTGCATCTACCCCATGAGATAAAGAGATATGTCCCCTGTTTTAAATGAAAATGATGAAGGTTGAAAGCTTTCATTTTCTATCACTGTGAAAGCAGGGCTCCAGCCGCCAGTGCAGGCCTGTCTGTGATCTTTCTTTTATGGTCTGCCATCCCCTGGCCTTTAAGATACTGGATCGCAGTGCATTTGCCTCACATCCTTCTTTCTTATCTCTGAGTCTGTCCGGAGAGGCTTTGTCAACTGCTTGTTAAATTCTAGCTTGCCCCTGCAGTCATCCCCTATTCCACACCATATCCCTAGGAAACAGAAAGGAGTACAAAAGACTAATCACCCCATCCTTTGCTTTTCTGCTGGGTGAAGGGATTAGAGCAGAAAGGAATGGAGAAAGGAAAAGATAATCCTTAGGTAATGAAAAACAGGAAGGCGAGAGGAAGTGGAGACCTATGATCCTGAGGAAATCTTTCGCAGATTTTTGCATTTTGCTGAGTGCTGTTTCTCTTTCTTTCTGTGGATAAATTGATCTAAATGTTCATAACTATAGTAAGGGAAAACATTGCTTTTTCTTTTATCAAAATATTTTCTAATACTGTTCTGTTAATGAAAGGGATAATGATGATAATAATACAACCTTCTATTTATAGTCCTTTAGATCTCAGCTGATCTTTGTATCAATTTAAAAACAAACCAAGGCTCAGAGGGAAGGAATTACTACTTCAAGGTCACTTAGCTTAACCATGAGTGCATCAGATTCCTGAATCCCCATATTCTTTCTATTATCATATCCTGTAGTTGGCATGCAAGAACCCTGTCATTATAATAACTTTAGACCAAATTAATCTATCTTCGACAGACATGATTTATATAAAATTCCCACAAGGCAAGTCCTGTCATTTTAAATTCAGCTGAACAGGTGAGACAAATGTGTGATTTTTATATCATGGAACAACCAATTTCCTGCCATGAATGAAGCTGACACCAATTTCAAAGAAACAAAAGCAAGAAAGAAACAAATCAGGTAAGCCTGCCTGTTTACAAAGTGAGAATTGGAACCACAACCACAGGTCCGCAGACTTCTTTTGTGTCAGAAGACACTAGTTTGCAGCATCTCTCCAGGCTTGCTTTCAATTATAAGTTAACAATGACTACTACTTGGAAATTGTGTTTTATCTTCAAATATATTTTACTTCAAAGACCTACCCAGGTTCTCCAAAGAGACGTGTTCATAAAAGCATTCTCTGCTGTATCTTAAGGGAGGCAGGATAATGTCATGAAGTGGGCTGGGAGCTGGACAGCACTGGCTTCAGGTTCCAGCTCCAACACCTTTTGCTTTGTTATCTTGGACATATTGCAAAAAAAGTAGACATAATGATGCCTTAGGATTTTATGAGAAGTTCAAATAAAAACTTTTCTTCCTGCCCAGCCAGCATGACTCAGTAGTTGAGCATCAACCTATTAATCAGAAGGTCACAGTTCCATACCTGGTCAAGGCACATGCCCGGATTGCAGACTCGATCTCTGGTCAGGGGTGTGCAGGAGGCAGATCCATGATTCTCTCTCATCATTGATGTTTCTATCTCTCTCTCCCTCTCCCTTCCTCACTGAAATCAATAAAATATATATATATATATATATATTTAATTTTCTTCCTGTAATTAGATATATTTAAAAATTTAGTAAGCGATATTTATTTCTATGCTTTGTACATCTAATACGTGAAGAGTCAATAAATAGAAGGAATTCAATAAATGCTTGTCAAATTACAAGAATTCCAGCTGCATGCCTTAAATTATGTAAGTCAGATATAAATCTTGCTTATCTGTATCAATCCCTGGTGTTGGATTGAATGACTGCAATGGCAGAGTCCACAATGACAAAAATTGAATCCCTCACGGCTGACTCTCTCATCACTGCTGTTGAGTGCTCTAGCTTTATATTTCTATACATATTTAGAACTTTATTATCCTAGAAGAGGTACTCGGAATTTATTTCGCCATCTGTAAAATGGGGATAAGATGGCAAGGTGTGGTCTTTCTATCATACAGGATTTTGATGAAAATGAACACAGACATTGTGCAGGAGGCAGCTGATCGATGTTTCTCTCTCATCGATGTTTCTAACTCTCTCTATCTCTCTCCCTTCGTCTCTGTAAAAAATCAATAAAATATATTTTAAAAAAAAATGTCAAAGTCTATTCTAATAGAGGGAAGCATCGTTCTTGCTATAAGGTCTTGTCCTAGTGTTTGTGCATTGTGGATCAACTGTTTGGCCAGGAATTTGGATTCCACAACAATATTTTTAAAGCTTAGAATAAATCAGAGGGTACAATTAGAACGTTTGAGATCATCATGCTATGAACATCTAAGGGCTTTTGTGGTTGTTATTATTTGATTTTTTTTATCTCCCTCTAGAAATTAAAGGCCTTGTTAACTCCTCGTTGGTATGATTTTCTTCATTCTGGTTCAGGAATGATATAGTGAAAGAAAAAAAAATTGATTCTTACTATATATCTGAATTGTTCAAACATAAGTATATTTGGGCTAACTTGTTCTTATAATATTTTGACACTTTTTCTTAGCTTTTCAAGAAAGCTTTTCATTCTGCCTCATACAGTGCTAGTAGATAACAAGAGGAAAAGGTGTGGCTTACTGCTCTCAAGGAGTTCAGTATCTAGTTGGCTAGACAGATGCTTAATTACAATTCAGTGTATTGAATCATTCCATATAGGAGTGCACTTCAGGACAGGAGAGCTCAGAAAATGGCCACCTAGACCTAGGAGGCCAAACAGCCAAGGAAGGCTTCCTAAAGGATGTTACACAATTAAGTATCAGAAAATAAAAATAAAATAAAATAAAATAAACTAGACAAACTCTCAAGTGACTTGCTAATTGTATTCCAAAAGGACAATATTGTAGAAAATGATTCAATCTTTACATTCCTTGCAGTGTTATACCTTGACTTACTACCATTCTTCTTTTCATCTGTTTCAAGGGCAAAACATAATTATGTACCAGCTGATCTACTAGAAAAATCTCAGGAGGCACAGCCAGTGTTGGATTTTAAAAAACAGAAGATTATACATTCTCAAGGATGTTCAAATAGGATTAAAAATGTTGTTTCATTTTCTAAGTAAAAATGACTACCTTGTTTCACTATATTTAAAAACATATACCTCTATAAGAAGCCATGGTAAAGATAGCATCTTTCTCAGAATATCAGGTGCCACATGCCAAATGGTCTACTCCACTACTCCACTAACAGGTTGTTTTTTTTGTTTGTTTGTTTTTGTTTTTAAGTCATACATTTTCCCCTTATCTTGAAGAGAGAAAAAAACACACCTCAACCCCCCGATTTATAATTTAAGAAGTTTTGTTAGGTCAAAAGGGAAGAATGAACAGAAGCAAAGAGGATAAAAGGCTTTACTATTCCAGTGATGAAACATATTTGGAGTGGCCTCTTTCACCACAAGTGTCTAGCACAAACAGAAGAAAGGAACCTGAGAGTGACTTGCTCAAAGTTGTTCACTGTGACTCAGAGAAGTTTGTATGGCTGAACGCAAGGGAGAGCTGACATCCTTCTTCCCTTAAAAACAGTATTTTTTTTATGTGATTGGTTTCAATCCCCAAAAGTAAACACAATCATAGTCCATACATTCAAGCAGAAAACAAGACATAGATGCTTTCCTTTAAAGCGAGAAGTGTTTGGGAGGCTTCAGGCAGAGATACATCTACTACATAACAAAAATGCAAAACTGTTACTCAATGAGACTTAGGGGGAGATTAGTATGGTCTCTGTGCAACAAATGCTGAGGGTAGGGAGATAGAACTGCATTCAAACCCCAAAATTATTTGCTACTAGATTAGGAGCTTTTAGCAAGCTAATTTAATTATCTGAGACTTACTAAAAATAAATAAATAAGTAAATAAACAGACAAATAAATAAAGAAAGAAATAAAATAGTATCCTTCCAGAGGAGGTTGTAAAATTAAAGAATCCATGTATTCAATGCACTGCCTGACAAGGATGAGTAAATAGTAGAAAATGTTATTATTTTCATGGCATGTATTGCATATATCTTTTTTTTTTCCTTTGGCTTGACTTCACTTAAAGAATGTTGGCTCTCTAGAACAGGCTACAAGTAAAACATGAGGCTACTCTGCAGCCTATCCAACGGGCTCTGTTACTAAATTCCAATTCCTCCTCATTAAAGAATTTAGCAATAATCTTGAACCATCTGTGGTTGTGGGAATAAATCTACTCTGTCGAAAAAAGGCATTTCATTCCTTTGTTACCCACTATTCTTTGCCCCTCTGGTCTATTTTAGGATGTCTGCTTCTTACTAGAGGACCTTATTTCTAAAATTGCATTTTTTCTGTGTGTTTGTTTTTTGTTTGTTTGTTTGTTTTTGCAGACTTAATCCTTCATTATTGTGAAATACTTTGTGATGCTTTTCATGTGGCTTGGTTCACCCTATGGAATCAGCATTTTTCAATAATGGCAAAGATTTATAAACCCCTTTTGGAAGGAAAGAGTTTGATTTGAAAATGGAATTCCGTATGGTATAGCACCATGACACTCCCACTATAAAACTATGCAGCCTTCCAGATAGAAGATAACTTGGAATATTGTGATTTAATTTTTATACATGCAATGTTATTTGAGTTGTCTATTTCTTTCTGGAGAGAGGGAGAGCTATGATCTCCTGATTCCCAAGCTAGCAAGATTTCATCCATGTTCAATAGGAGACTGAGGGCAAATTTGAGAGGATGAATGGGCAAAGTAAAGCCTAATATCAGAATAAAGAGATCTGAAGGTCAATTTGAAAAATTTTAGAGGTTGAATATAAGGAATAATTTTGATCATATTAAAAGGAAATGTGGGGTTTAATCAGATTGGTTTGGTAGAGGGAAAGCCAGGTTACCATGTAAACCATTGATGCCAACATGGGGAAGAAGGAACATGAAAAAAAGGAGAAGACTGTCCCAGTCTGGTATGGCTCAGTGGTTTAACACTGACCTATGAACCAGGAGGTCATGGTTGGATTCTTGGTCAGAGCACAGGCCCAGGTTGCAGGCTCAATCCCTAGTGGGGGGCATGCAGGAGGTAGATAAGAAAACTGTGGACTAGAATTAGCTATGAAAATTGGAGATCAGACAAGCTAGGGAGGTGGGATCAATCAATAAGTTCCCAGAGAGATAACAATTGCAGTCATTACCAATGGCCTTGAAAAGTGATACAGAGAAGTGGTAGTATTACCATAAGCTCTCATTTCAGCCCTCCAAGACCCAGATACTGTACTTGAGTCCCTTAGAAAGAGCCTGCTTTTTATGGCTGGGTAGCATTTCACTGTGTATACGTACTGCATCTTCTTTATTTAACCATGGATCAAACTACTCAGCCAAAAAAAACTGAGATATTACCACTTGTGACAACATGGATGGGTGTTGACATTATCATGCTAAGTGGAATAAGTCAGATAGAAAAGGACAAGAATCATATGATTTTACTCATATGTATGATATAAAACAAAAAGCAACAAATAACCAAATAAAACAAACTCATAGATAGACACAGACAACAGAATGGTAGTTGCCAGAGGGGGAGGAGGTCGGGGGTGGATGAAGAGGGCAAAGGGAGTCAAATATATGGTGACAGAAGGAGACTAAACCCTGGGTGGTTAGTACACAATGGAGTAGACAGGTGCTGAATTATAAAGTTTTACACTTGAAACTTATATGATGTTATTAACAAATGCTACTATAATAAATTTAATTAAAAATAAAAGAAGAAAACCCATCTTTCTTTTTTATTTTTTTTAAATATATATTTTACTTATTTTCCAGAGAGAGGAAGGGAGAGGGATAGAGAGCTAGAAACATCGATGAGAAAGAAACACCGATCAGCCGCCTCCTGCACACCCCCTACTGGGGACGTGCCCGCAACCAAGGTACATACCCCTGACCAGAATCGAACCTGGGACCTTTCAGTCCACAGGCCAACGCTCTATCTACTGAGCCAAACCAGTCAGGGCTATCTTTCTTTTATTAATCTTGCCTACCCCACCACTTTACTTCTTACTAGACCTTATTCCTAAACTAACACACTTTTCTGTCTATTCTCTTCCCTGTACACCTATAAGAGTACAGAGAAGATAATGGTTCAACAGAGCAGAAATAAGGCAAGAATGCAAGAGAATTAATTTGGTTATACAGGAAAATATAATTGAGAAAAGGTGATTGCAGGGTATAAATCAGAAATTGTAGGCCTCTGAAGGAGTTTTTATGTGAAAGTGGAAGAAGTGCTTGGTAAGGTTTCCTCATTAGCAAAGAGCACTGGAAGACTTCTGGCCTTGAAATAATCAAGTGTGAGTTGATGAGAATCTTTTTAGAGGACTGTGTAGGAGGCAGTGTCTATTTGGAAGAACCACATATCAATTAAAAAATGAATGAGAAAATAAATTTTTATTAGCCATATGAGCATATATTATTTGCTTTACACACAATAGCTCATGAAATATGTGCCATATCCATATGAGATTCCGATTATTATCTCCATTTCACAGAAGAAGAAACTCGGTTACAGTGAGGTAACTTTCCCAGGTCACACAGTGAGTCAGGGGCAGAAGCAGGTTCTACTCTAAAGCTTTGTAAATTCCAAGCCACACCCTTCCCATTTAGTCTCCAGCCCCATATTGATCATTCATTAGCATATTTTATCTGTGTTAGTGTAAGGTAGTAGTAGAGAAAGCCAGACCAAGTGGGTCATGAGAAAGGGGCTCAGACTTGAGGAGAAATTGATGGGAAGGCACAAGCATACCAAAAGCTCTGAGTGAATTGTGATGAGTGAGGGGCTCCTGTTGGTGACAGGCAGATAAATCTACAGACAGACCTAAGTATTTTAGGTTTCCAAACACAAATTTAGTAAAAAAAATAATAATAATTTTGTGTCACCTGAATCTTTCACTCCAGATAGACCCTAGAAACTTGTTTGGGTGTTGAGTAAATAATCCTGGATCAGCAAAAATTTTGTTGGGTCAGGATATAGAGAATGTCCTATGTCATGGATTGAAGCAAAACTCTCTCCTTTCTAAATGTACAATAAATATTCATTGTGGGGAAAAAAGTGCATTTATACACTGAGTAGTGAAATTTGACATAATTATATTAGCATGCTGATTTTTCCCAAATCTAAGATGCCATTGATAGAGAGCTGCAACATTACTTAACGCACCACTAAAAATGTTCCCAATCATATCTAGAAGATACCATTAATTATCGGACATAAGCTGATAATCAGAGATGCTATAATGGGAATACATCTGCATCTTAAAATCAACAAACTGCCACATTTTCTTTCCATCCAAGTTCATGCTCCAGTATAGATAATGGTGAATATCACTTTTTCATGTGCATCAACATTTTCTACTGGGATAATTTTTTTTCAAAAACATAATTTTAACAACTACATAATACTCCATTATTTGCCTATGCCATTATTTAACAAAGCCAACGTCATTGGGTAATAGTTTTTTTTTTTTGTTTTTTGTTTTTTCCCCGCTAGTGCTTCATTATTATAAATATCGTTACAGTTTTTTTTAAAGAGATAAATATTAGTACTTCTGTTTGATGGTTTTCTTAAAAGAGGTTCCCTTGAACTGAATTAGCAGACCAATGGGCATAAATATTTTTAAGAGTTTATCTGTGTATTCCCCTATTTCTTTAAAAAAAATGTAATGTAGCTTACCCTCAAAAAGTAATTTAATGTTAAAACCAGAGACAATAAGGTCAAGAATTCAGTACTCAATGCTGGATCTACACCTTATTCTGGCGCTGCCCAATCCATTCTTATTTCCCTTGATTCAGACTCTATTTCATAGCATGTGTTGTTTCTAGACTGCTTCTGTTCAGCAGACTGAGAGGATGGTCTGCCTTCTGTCCCCACAAATGGGCAGGAAGTATGCTGAGACACTATAGCCTCCTGTATTTCCATCTTCTCAGACAAGTGGACAGATTCCCAGTGCCACTACATCTCAGCACAATCTCACCTTTACTGGACAATGTCCAGCTGGCCCAAATAAATTGTTTATATATTTTCTGTACATGTAGCCACTGCCAAACTTGCTGACCAATTTGAGGCCAACAGACCAAACTAGTTATTGCTCTACCTATCTGCACTGTTTGCTTTATTAAATTCAGTCCTTAATGAGGATCTGACCAAGGAGGGCAGCAGGGTGTGACCTGACCACATTGTAAAGCCAGATTGATTAACTGTAGCTTCATCGCAGGATTATGCGTTAGACTATGTGGGTGTTAATGGCGACGCTCCAATGGCTTACCTCATTCAGCCGTGCCTTTCAGTCCAATCAGTCCAGTAAAAACGTTATTTCTCTAGGAAAGGAGAAATATAGGAGTAGAATGAGTAGGGCAAACAATTATAAAGCATTCAGACAAGAGTGGTTCTTTCAGTAAAAATAACAATTCCACTCTATAATTAAGGATGACAACAAAAATGTAGTAAAAGAAAATAAGGTTTCTATCATATGACTCAAACACCACCTACAGAATTGAGATCTACATTGAGTTTAGTTTTCAGAAAAGAACTGACCAGATGAAACAAGAGTCGTTTGAAAGTCATTTCATCTCTCTATCTTCAGTTTTCTGAATGCAGAGCCTCAGCAGTACCCTACCTTGCTAATGCAGAGTGAGGTCTGTCAAATGAATTCAGGCTAATTACAAAATGCCTCTGACATAGCAAGTGCAGCATATGTTCTTCCATGATGTGACTTCTCCAAAGGTATCTTCCACATGTTAATGAGCAACTTGAATTCAAGCTGGTTTGAAAGTGATGAGTCGAATCCTAAATCTGTAATCATATACTTCAGCAAGGGCATTTTCCTCAGCATGAAAGAATCCTGAAAACATTCACACTAGGTTTATATGTTTAACTGTAATAGAGCAGCCTTCCATTTGCCTATGTTTAATATCATTTCTAAGAAATGCATAGGTGATTGTGACTGATATGCCTTTTTATTCTTTATGAAAGGATTAAAAGTACAAGTGATTTCAGTAGAAACCCTGAGATTTCTCTAAGATGCTAGAACTCAACACCTTCAAATTATATTAACTTTTATGACTTAAGATCATGACTTGTATGTTAATATCCCTACCATGTCAAACATTGGGATACTTATATTCACAAAGGTTGAAAAGTCTTTTCATTTCTGTGTGTTTAAATTATTAGTGTAAACATTTTTACTCAAATATACCCAGCTCTATCATTACATTTCCTTCTTCAGTGTCATTCTTCTTTCATGCTTTATGTAACATTTCAAAAGAGACTTTATACTTTATTAGTTTTAAGACACATCAAATGGTAGTCTTAGGAATCAATCTTTATTAAGATAATGCGAGGAGACAAATTGGCACAAGAACATACACTAGAAAGAGAAAAAAAAGTTTCTTATATTTGTAAAGGACACTGTGAAAGTTATAATCCATCTAGGTTGTCATCTTCCCAATACTTCCAGTGCAGGAATCTGAACTAAAAATGCTGATCAGTGATCAATATGTTTTTATGATGAATCCTGAACATATTAAATTCATCATCTTATTTCCCTTCTAGGTTCAAACTCAGATTTGCATGTAATGACCAAACAAATAGATCATTTTAAAATTATCCATCACAACAAGCAATCATTTCCTGACACTTTTTTTTCTCTGTTTCTTCCTAAACTAAGGCTAAAGCAGGTGCCTTTAGAGGTATCCTCAGAAATCCCTGAACGTAACTCAATCGTAACAATTTTAATATAATATGATAGTTGATGGTTTAGTATGTTCCTTTTCCCCATCATACTATAATGTGTAAAGGAGGTTGACCATATCTTAGTCACTGATGAGATAAAGATTAACAGGTATGTTCAAAACCACTCTATCCTCTGATTAAAATAAAACAAACACATAAAAAAACATGTGGTTTTGCTCACTTAGATAACTCAACTTCTCTAGATCATGCCCTTTTATTTGAACATGGTTCTTTCATGTTCTGATCAGTTTCTGTTCTTTTGTGATACAGAATTGGACTAATTGATAGAGAACACAGAACTATAAAGTTAGAAGAAAAGGTGGGAATAGGAAAAATGGGTTAAAAGAGTTTATTCTCAGGAGAAAAACAGAGGAAGAAGAAATATACTATTTAGAAGGACAAGACACAGTATGAGGCTAGTGTAGCAAATCAAAGGGTCAGCAAAATCAGATAGTCAAAAAGGATAAATAAGAGAGAAAGAAGGTATGGAAGAGAGAAAGTTAATTAGTTAGTTGGTTAGTTTTGGGGTTGATGAATAGAGATTCCAGGATAAGAAAGTTCTACTAATGAACAGGATATAAGAGAATTTTAAGAGGTTTAGGGACCATGTATTCCAATCTTCTTTATTGGTCTTTGAGAGAGATGAATAATGACTGATGTCTATTTTGGAATTACTTGACTTTTTTACTAGCAAATCACCTGGCACTGAATCAATGGGTCTTCATATTTAATAGCATTACAATAAGTTATGCACTCTAATTGTTCTGCACAGTTTCTGGCACAAATTGTGTTTCTGATAAGAGCTTATGAATAAAAAAAAATCCCTGAATAAGTAAAATTTTGTCTCGCTAATTTTTTCACTAGGGACAGAAACTAAAAGATGAGAATTTAACATATATGTAAAAGGTTTGGCACCCCTTCATGTATGCATAGTGAACTCATTCATCTCTATTTAATTATGAATAAAAACTATGCTAAAAGACAATGGAAGGAACTAAATATAAGTTATATACCAGAATAGAAGCAGACAAAAATAAAATATTAAAATTCATGTTAAGCAAAATGAAAGTTTTATTTATTTAATAACAACTAAGTTTGAGGCAAATTGTCAAGTACTGAGGATGAAAAGAGACTGTGTTCAGAGGAGGCTTGCAAGTTGGTAGTGAGAGAACGAAAATTACAAAGCAATCACACTATTCTTAACCAGGGGAAACCCAAGTTCTGTGGGCACAGAAATAGGGCCTCTGAGAGTCAGGACTATTGTCATAGAACTCACACCCCAAGGATGAGCAGTGCAGCAGGCAAAGAAAGGCACACCTGGCAGAGAAACTGAATATGTAGGAGCTTGGGAGAATGCATAGACATGCTATGCCTAAACATTTCAAGAAGGCTATATATTTAGAAAATGTGGTGCTTTGTAAAGGTGGGGTGCATTGAGGGGTTTGGAGTGGTAGAGGATGAAGATGGAAGTCAGCTTCAGATGAGAAAAATTATGAGTAAATGAATGCCATAATTAATGAAAAAAAAGGACTTTTCCTGAAGAGGGGGGTAGGAAACACACACACACAACACACACACACACACACTTATTTGTTTTATGTGTTTATCTTAAGGAAAAGGATGCCTGTGGAATTGCAGAAAATGATCCTATAGCATGCAGAGCTGATGAAAATGAATTCATGTAAAAGATGCTGAAGGTGTTAGAGGATAGGTAGGGTTGAAAGACATTTTTTGAGTCAGGATTGACAGGTGTGGTGACTGGGTATGAAGGGTTAAGGCAGGGGAGAAACTGTGGAAGACACAGAGCCGAGTGGTTTCGGAGTCTGGGTGGATGATTGTTGCTCCATTAACCAAGATGTGATACATAGAAAGAGGAGTCCCAGCAGGAGAGCCAATACATTCAGTATCAAACATGTTGTATTTGAAGTATTTGTAGGACATCTGGGGCTTCAGCCATAAATGATATTTTTTTCACATTAAGAAGATAACCTGGGTTTGTTGGTATTAATAAACATCAGTCTTATGAACATAAGACCTGGAAAGGAAGACAATATGAAAACCCTGGCCAGGGCTGGGAGAGTGGTACAGTGTTTGAGAGAAAGGGAATATAATTGCTTGGGTAAGCAAAACTATGAGAGAAAATAAGAGAAAAAACCCAAAATATTGGGGGACCTAGGGGTCTGAATTTTAAAGAAAAGAAGCTAAAAAAAAATAAAGGCTCTGTCCTTCATAAAAAATCAGGATGTGAAAGAAAGTTGATTTGGATTTATCAGGCTACAGTTTGCATCTAAAAATTATCAAAGAATTTTGATAAGCTTCACACTAAAGAATAGGTTAGAATATTAAAATGATACTTCCAGCACTAAAGTTAAAGGGCTTCTTAATTATAAATTATATAAATATTTTCTTAACAACTATATATTTGAGTTAATAGAAATGTATCTTCCTTCCTCCCTCCCTTCATTTCTATTGGCATTCAGATACCATAAGCATTTACTTCAATGAGCACTGTGAGGAAATGAGAGCATCATATTCAACCATAGGTAAACTTGGTTCTAAATTCCTGAGGGAAGATGTCCATTAAATCTAGCTCAGGAGATTTCAAGAGAAGATAATGATTAAGTTGGAAAATCTGGTGGGGTTTTAGTCTACAAAGAAAAGAAAAATACAAAGAAAATGTTCAAGGAAAAAGGACAAGAAAGAAAGAAAGAAAGAAAGAAAGACAAGAAAGGAAGGAAGGAAGGACGGAAGGAAGGAAGGAAGGAAGGAAGGAAGGAAGGAAGAAAGAAAATGTTCAGTGAACAAACTAGGTTCCCAGTTAAAGTCTGTGCAATGAAAATCATCTTCAGTAAAACTGCATTTTACCAGGCAAAGGAATTCCCAGAATTTCTATGTTCTTGCTTAAATATTTAAAGCCTCTGCTTTGGACATGCACATATTTTGTTCTATGAGCTCTGTACATAAATGATGACCCAAACCAAGGAAGGATTTAATCCAAACCGATGCAAATGCAAATGCCCTCATTTCAGACAGCTGCAATGGTTATTTCTGTACATCTGGGAAGCAGCTGTTGAGAGCAGTTCATCTATACGCTGGTTTTTGTTTAACTTTAAGTAAGTGTCAAGGCTAAAAGTAATGTAGGTGATTAGAAGGTGGTAAACATTCCAGGAATTCCTTAACATTTTTGTGTGAGGGCTTCTAAGCAGCCCTCCTCCCATAGAGTTGGCCTGTGGAATGTTCTCCTGGATTACCTTTCCCCATGCAAGCTCTGAGAGCTTCTAGGCTGGCGGGAGAGTGTAGCTGGTTTAATGATCCCAGAAGCACTCATCTCCAATAATTACATAGATCAGGTAATGGGATAGTCATTTTCAAGGCCAGGTATAAGTGATTACTCACAGGAGCACACAGGTTATGATAGGATAGACCAAAGCTGACGGTGACAGTTAAGAGGCAAGATGCAGGGCTTGACCCTTTACTACAAGAAGCTGTGTAAACCATGCATCTGAGACAGACAGTTGATGAGATGCCTTCTTCTTGGGATTCATACCATCACAATAGCCTAGCAGATTTAATGCCATAAAGACATTGACCTTTGTGGGAAGAAACATGTTTTCATGAGAAAGGAAAAGGTGCAATATGCCCCTGCATGCTGCAGTTTTGACAGTGAATGACAGCATAGACTGACCCCAGGCTCCAGGAAGCATATGCATAGGTTTTGGCATTGCTACCCTTGGATTAACTTCTGAGATACCTTGCAACATGGAACTCTTACAGGGAAATTGCTCTGTAATGCTAGCTGTAACATTTAGAAACTCTTCTAATGAGAGCTAAAATATACCCCAAAGGCAGTATGGCCTTATATAATACCAGAGACCTGGTGCACAAATTTGTGCACCAGTGGTGTCCCTCGGCCTGGCCTGTAGGATTGGGCTGAAACTGGCTCTCCAATATCCCCTGAGGGGTTCCATATTGTGAGAGGGCACAGGCCAGGCCGAGGGACAGCACCGGTGCATAATTGGGGCCACTGAGGGATGCAGGAGGTTGGCCAGCCAGGGAGGGACTGCGGGAGGGCTCCAGGGCATGTCGACTCTTCTTGCTCAGTCCTGATCGGCTGGACCCCAGCAGCAAGCTAACCTATCAGTTGGAGTGCCTGCCCTCTGGTGATTAGTGCATGTCATAACAACTGGTCAACTGGTCGACTGATTGCCCCCTCGTGGTCAGTGCACATCATAGCAAGCAGCTGAGCAGCCTTAGCATATCATTAGCATATTATGCCTCGATTGTTTGCACAGGCGACTAGACGACCGGGCACTTAGCATATTAAGCTTTTATTATATAGGGTGTGTGTGTGTGTGTGTGTGTGTGTGTGTGTGTGTGTGTGTGTCTGTCTGTCTGTGTGTGTGTGCAACCATTCATGTGCGTAGAGGAGACACATTTTGGTCTTTACATTTTTTGCCTCAAAATGTTATTATTCAAGCACAGTATTTAGAAAAGCATCTCACATGTTATGTGCATACTATACATGAAGAGACTTAAGCAAGACCAAGATGAAAATAAATAATGCATGAAGTCAGAGGCCTGAAGCAAATGTTAACTAATTTCAAAATGGGTCAAAATCACAACAATTAAGTCTCTGGCATGTGAAGTCATTTTTTTTCTCCCTAAAATATTAAGCAACTTGCTTCACTTCTTCTAGATTGATTTGTAGAGCATGAAAGGTCATTTTGGAGGCAGAGGGGGAATTTGGTTTCTACAAGCCATCCATAATGAGAGCCAATAAATTAGGTAAAGTTCCTGTTTACCTAAGTTGAAATATTGATGTCCAAGCCCACATTGAATGCAAATCTCTACATTAATCATTTTTCTCCAGTCGGGAAATTCAGACCATGGTAACACATGCTTTGATAGACCTATACATCATAGTTACAGCAACATTAGACAGTGCCTCAGTGACAGAATACAAATATATAGCATTGGATTTCCTTCATTTTCCCCAGCCTGACTTTTTATTTGTGCCTGCAAACTCTGCTCTGGCTGTATGAAGTTTTGACATGGGTTTAGGTGATATTTTTGGCTCAGGAAATAACTGAAGATTGGTGACAAGAATTTATTTTTGTTGTTGGCTACCTGCCAAGCAAATCTAGAGGTGGCTCACACCTAGTTCATTAAGCATAACACTTCGATGACCAAGTTCCCTGGGTCCAGTCCTCTCCCACCCACACAGTAACAGCATCTGTGTTTCTCAATGCGTGAACCTTCTGCCTCTGACTATCTTGATGCTTCCTAGGAAGTACAATTTTTTAGGCTCCATACTGTATATACTCAATCAATATGCCCTATTGGGGCCAAGAAATCTTCATTTTTAAAGGATCCCCGATTGTTTGTCATGCACACTATTGTTTGAAAACTGCTGTGGACAGCTATCAGCTTTAAGCTCCTGATGACCACTCTGATCTTGCCATTTTTTTTTACACAAAACTAGTCCATATTTAATGTTCCAAATCTCTAATCAGTTTTACACTTAGCCTTCTACTTATCTAGAGGCCTTATTCAAGAAATCTCCTTCACTGTTAGGAGTATTATGTTCTGTATTTGCATGACTCCCAAACTACTATTTCCAACTGTGATGCTTTACCTGAGCTTCAGATTCATGTATAAAAATGCCTGTTGGACCTCTCCGGTTGGCCCTTTAATGCCCCAAACTGAACTGTTGCTGCCCATGCCACCAGTCATCCAGACAGAAATCCTGGTGTTCTCATTGATCTTTTTATTTTCATCACCCAAATCATCAAGTAAATCATCTGTATCATCTCTTCTTAGTTTCCTCTGTGAGCACTCCTATTTTTCTTCTTCTTCTTTTTTATTTTTTTCTTTTCTTATAGCCCCTCCCAAAGTTCAGGCCTTAATTATTCCTCACCACATGAACCATAACAGACCTTTAACTATTTTTCCTGTCTCTTGCCTCAACCTCTAAAATCAATATTCCATGTGGTTGCCCAGTAGTCTTTCTAAAAATAAATCTGACTGAGTCACTTGTTCCCTTGAAACCATGCCTACGTATACAGGATAAAATCAGGGTTGCCTGGCATGATACACCTGCTATTAGCTAGCCTGCCCATACTCAAATTTCATCAGCCCTCATCCTGATTCTATCTTATATAATAAAGAGCTAATATGTGAATTAGACTGGATGGTAGAACAACCTTTCAGAATGACCTTCTGGAAAGACCAGTGGGCAGGGCCACGAGCGTCCAGCCCCTTGCATAAATTTTGTCCATCAGGCCTCTAGTTGTATTAATACAACAGTATGTAGTAACCTTATATGCAACATACTTTAAAAAAAATCTACACCTTAGCTCTTATTTTCCTTCTTACTGGAATGCCCTTTCTTAGTAAGTTAGTTCCACTTAGTAATTATTGCTTATTAATGATAATAATATTATAAGTGTCATTTTGTAATAAAATTAATATTGATTACATACTCTTTGCTAAACATTGAGTGAAGCATTCCTTTTGATTCTCACAGGTTTAAAATGTGATAGCTATCATTAGAAGTCTTTTTATTTTATTTTTTAAAATTTACCTTTATTAGTGAAAGTATTACAGATGTCCTTACATTTTCCCCAATAATGCCCTCTACCTCGAATCCATGAAACAAACCTTGTGCAGGCCATTGTTTTCTCAAGGCTTTCCTTACTCTTTAGTCCACCATAGTGCATTGTTCTACTATAACATTTAGCCTACAATGTTGAGGTAATATGTTTTTACTTTCCTCTCTTAATCACTAATTCACCTGCTGCATGATGGCAGAGTGTATGTCATATTCAGATCTATTTTCAAAGCAAGTAGCCCCAAATCTCGCATCATGATGGGCCTGACAACATTTGGTTAACTGAATAGATCTGACTCATAGTCATGGAAAATAGCACTTGGTGGCTCTTTTTGGCCTATTTAATGGGAGGCTTTGATTTCAGGCAGCGATTTTCAGCCAGTGCACTGCAGCACACTGGTGTGCCACAAGAGTTTTTGAATCTTGGAATCAATACCTAACCATTTGGTCAGGGGCACTGACCTCTTTTCTCTTCAGGGGTGGAGAACCATTTTTTTTTTTGCCAAGGGCCATTTGGATATTTATAACATTCATTTACAGGCCATGCAACATTATAAAGTTAAAAATTAGCCTGCTGTATGTTAAACATTTAATTAAATCACTCCTAATGCCTTGACAGGGCCAGATAAAATGATCTTAACCACCCTTGCAGATTGTCAAATAAAACAACAACAAAAATTACAAAAGCCAACACAACAACAGCTATCCTATTGCAAATGAATCAAAATTATACTTTTTTTTGTCAGATTTGGAAATTATATATATGTTGGTGTGCCTCTGAATTTTAGTAAATTAGTTTATGTGTGCCATGAGATGAAAAAGGTTTGAAATTGCTGATCTATGGCCTAACTTTAAGGGTAGAGCTAGGGCAATGCTCACATTATTATCTCCTTGTAGAGACTAGTGCTGCATCCTGTACGTGATCAGTGCTCAAAAGTGTTGGCAGAAAATTAACTGTGACTATCTGGATTTCAGGAATATTAAAATATTGGTTAGCTCTGCTAACTTTTAGAAATACAGAGTCATTATTAAAAGCAAAATCATTAGACACACTGGCTATGTTTAAGCAGCATAATGTCAGAATGGGTATTCATTAGACTTAATGGGTTTGTGTGTGTCAGACAGAATAAATCTAGGGACTTATGGTGGAGTACAGAGAGGAACTAGGAATGGATCCTGGTGGTGAGCACAGGGCAAATGGCATCTGGGAGGGACACAGGGACCTCAGAAATTAAGGGGCTCCATGGCATGCATTCTTCTACACTAAATGTTTAAAATCTGTTCAACAGTTACACATTTTGACTATATCAACTATTATTACTAAAATAATATAATAATGAATCATGGTCCCATGTACTGAGTGCAAATTGTGGCCCAGGTGTTTTACATAGCTCAATATTCTTACAAGGTATGCATTTTCTCCCATTTTACAGATGAGGAAGCTGAGGCTCAGAGAGTTCAGTGACTTTCTCAAGGTCATGCTCATTCATGTAAGAAGCACATACAGAAATATAACAATACTAGGAGCTAAACATGTAAGTATAAATAAGAACTTTACGGATTTCACAGTCTTGTGGTAGAATCACAGAAAATAACAGTGTGACACGTTCCCTGAAAGGTTTCTTTCGTAGAACAATGATGAGGGCACGGCAACCTGTGAAAAGGCATATAAGGAATCATGGAATACTTTCCAACTAGTCACAAAAGTCTGACTTTGTAAAGGAAGAGTCCTATTCTAGATGGAGGGAATGGTATATGTCATGGATCCACACATTGCCACATCCCATTTTTCTCATTCCTGTTTTCAACACCATGTGTGTGAGAATTTAATGGCAATTATCTGGCTTTTTCACTCTCTAAGTCTGGGGTGGGCAAACTTTTTGACTCGAGGGCCACAATGGGTTCTTAAACTGGACCGGAGGGCCGGAACAAAAGCATGGATGGAGTGTTTGTGTGAGCTAATATAAATTCAAAGTAAACATCATTAAATAAAAGGGTACAGTCTTTTTTTTCAATAGTTTTATTCATTTCAAATGGGCTGGATCCAGCCTGTGGGCCGTAGTTTGCCCTCGGCTGCAAGTGGACACTTTGAGATGATATTGAGGAGGCCATTGAACTTACAAGTTGCTACTCCAAGGTCCTCAGTGAAAATTTATGTATGTATTGTAAAGGGGAGCTAAAAATGTGTCCTACTCAGATGCAAATGGTGTCCTCAAGTAATTGTGCAGGGTGCAACTTCAGCACTGTCCATGACAATCCTCTTCCGGCTATCACACTGACTCCTTGAAATACCTTATCTGATTTATTCCTCACAATGATTCTACACAGCAGTTTGCCTGGCTTCATTGTATGCATAAGGAGACTTATACTCTAGGAGGTTAAATAATGTCTAAAATTACTACATAGAACAAATAGAAGAGACAGACTCTGAACCAATATTTTTATGGGTTCAAAAGTCTTGTTCTATCTGCTAGGGAACCAGGAATAAGGGGGAAAAATCTATTTTATCCATTTGGCAAGTTATTTCCAGCACCACAGAAAGGCACTTCTTTCTCCTAGTCCAGTCCTCAAAGGGAACAAGACAACCTACTGCTTCAGCATCAGCTTCTCTAAGCGCACCAGCCTACCTGGGCCCATTTCCTTCCATCTTTCTGCTTCTCCCTCATTTGACTCTGTCTTTTATACTCATTGCCCCCACAAGGATCATTACTTTTGACTAAATGTGCTGGTAAGGTTGTTTTTATTGTTCTTGCCACCCTGTGTCTATTAAACTGTCTTGGTGTTAATCAAATCCATAGAAGACCAATATAAATCCCCTATTAATGTAATATTTCTTAAGTGCATATGCTAGCAGGTTTATAAGAGCTCAAACAGAGCTACCAATGGGAACTATTAGCTCAGAGTAATGAAATAAATACAAGAGATGATGCCCATAAGAAATATGGGCTTCCTTAGAACACATTTCGAAGTTCTTACTTTCAGAACTGTGGGTTGTTAAGCCTAATTTTATGACCAGTGTCTTGTTATAAAACAGTGTCTTATCTGTCTTTACTACATCCTCAGCCATGAGGCCACCCCGACCCCTCCCTGTTGACTGAAGTTCTAATTCTGGATGTGGGTTGTAATCCCAGAAGTGGTAGGTTTCTTTTCTGAGCACACTGTACGTAAATCTGCTACACACCAAAGTGCATTAATTTTGAATAGCGCTATCAATTATGCCACATGACAGGGAGAGAACTATGTTATCGCCTCTGCAGGAGTGTCTTTCTCAGAAAATCTATATAGCCTCATCAAGACTCTAATGCTGATGGATAACTCTTTTCTCAAAAATCACAATCTGATTGCATTTTCTTTCACTGAATCTTAAAAAATGCAAGCAAATAGAGAACTTTTGAAGCTTATATTACCTGCTCACGTAGACAATGAATGAGCTTATCATTATTCGGATAATGGTAATAAGAATGTTCCCTTCACAACATAGTCACAGGGATGTAAATTAAAGCATAGAGAAAAATCAATAATATTGTATAACTATGTAGGATGTTGGATGGGTACTAGACTAATGGGGGGGATCTCTTTGTGAGTTATATAAATGCCTAATCCCTATCTTATACACCTGGAACTAATGTAATATTCAATGTCAACTGTCACTTTAAAAAAAAATGTAAAAAGTTCAGGGTCATCTAAAGACATTTACCTTGCAAGTATGAAAGTACACAGAACAACAATGTTACTACCTGTACCTGGCCTTGCGAGTTCCCAGATTTATCTATTAGGAGTCACTGTGGGGTGACTTCCCCCACCCCTTCCATTTGGCTCTGTCTTGACTCATATGGTTAAACAGGCCTGCCTTCCTCACCTTTCTTCAGGACAACTTCTGGTTTGTGCTCTTCCCACAGAACTCCAATGTAAAGGAACAAATCCACCACGTGCTAAGTTCCAGGCCTCTTCAATTATCTCTCTTATAAAGCACTTTAAAATTCATCCCTGGCTTCCCAACATGCTCCAAATTAAACAGAATCTCTTTGCCAGCCATGCCATACAAGCCACTCACGTATTCATCCATGCAGTAAGTGGGTGACAGGTGCCCATTCTGCACCAGCTACTCTAATATGTTTCTGTTGAGAAGATAAAAGCACCATGTCTCCCTTATATTAATAAAAGAGATGGAAAATAACAAGGAGCAAATGCATGTATGCCACAGTTGCAGGCAGTGAAGTGGCATGCAGGGATGTGAAAGGTAGGGTAGTGGGAAAGTGGAAAGAAAGGGCTGGGAGACCAGAGATAAATGTGTCAGGGAAGACCCCTCTTAGATGGTAACGTTGGAGTGGAGATCTAAGTGTGCATCTAAGAGAAGCTTTTCAGACTATGTGAGTGTCAAATGTCCAGGTTCTGAAGCTCAAATGCATTTGGCAAATCTGGGGGAGAGAGTGAGGCCAATGTGTTTAGAGCAGAGTGTTAGTGTTAGTGTTGGACAGGGGCTAGATCAGGAAGACTAGAGTTCAGGGGCTTGTTTGAGCTGCTCTTAATCCATGCCCAGGCCTGAGGACAGAGGGAATAAATACTTTCTTCTCTTCCTAAAGTGACTGACCATGAGTTGCAACTCCACAAGGAAATGATTCTACTAGCATGTCAATAACAGTAAATTTTTATGTTCTCTCAGTATCTCTTTAGGCTAAAGCAAATAAAACTTAGGTTTCAGAAGAATATTTAGTGATATGAGACTATGCTCACAGCATAGTGATTATTCCTGACAAAGGCAAAGAACACCACAGGATAGTTGGTCCTGTTTATATCTTAAAAATTATACATATGTGTAAGTTTGTGTAATATTCACCTATATTTTAATTCCATTAAGCATATAGCTCATAAAATATATGACTAAAAACATCACAAAATTATACACTCCAATATTAAGAGTAATGTATGAATGGTGGGGATATGAATATCATTATTCATATTTTCATTATTTTTACTTTTTTCAAAAATTTCACAATATGCATGACTTTGTTATTAAAAAGATCCAAAAATGAAGGCCTCTTTAAAATTGCTCTAATTTTCAGATATTTAAGAGAACATGGAGAAAGATGTATTATTTAGAATTGTTAATTATCTGTGTCTGAATCATGGAGCTATACTAGTCAATCTATATATAAAAGCCAAGCTCCCAGAATGACTGGAATGATTGCTCACTATGATATGCACTGCAGCCAGCCAACTGGCCCAATCGGGCCCCCCAACCCAGATTGGGGGCGGGGCCTCTGGCCAACCTCCTGCACCCTCACCCCCCTGCTGTCCCAGCCCCCATTGGCTCCCATCTGGGTGGGCCGGTCCTCTGCACAAATGCACAAATTTATGCACGAGGCCTCTAGTAGTGTGATAATGAGCATGTTGCTTAATTCCTCTGAGTGCCAGTGTTATCATTTGATAATGGGGGAAGTGATTTATACATATTAAGATTATTATAAGAAGTAATTTTTTTAAAAAAATTGAAACCAATACATTTATAGGAATATCTTAATTATACTATTTTAAGGGTCAGGGATTATAACTGCATTGATACAGTATTTAGCAGAGTTTTATGTAGAGTAGCTTTGAGAATGTGTGTACTCCTGCTAATACTAGTATAATTACAATAGCTAAGATCTGGAATAAAAAAGCTATGGTATATTTATACCATGGAATATTATGCAGCAATAAAAAATAAGGAATTATTACCCTTTGAGGCAGCAAGGAGGGACTTGGAGAGTATTATGCTAAGCTAAATAAGCCAGTCAGAGAAACATAAGTATCACATGATCTCACTCATATGTGGAATCTAATGAACAAAATAAGCTGATGAACAACATAGATTCAGAGACTAGAAGCATAGAACAGACTGTGGAAACTCAGAGGGAAGGCGGAGGAGGGTGGGTGTATGGAAGTGATCAACCAAAAAACTTGTGTATATATATATCCCATGGACACAGACAATAGTGTGGTGAAGGCCTAGGGCACGCAGTAGGGGCAGGCTAGAAGGGGTCAATGGGGGGGGGGAAGGGGGCAAATGTAATACTTTCAACAATATTTAAAAAATAAAAAAATAATAATAAAAACTCTCCACTGACTTAGAATCATAGGATAATCAAATCAGTGGTTGAAAATTGAATGTGAATTATCTATTATATCAACAATCCACGTCTAGTATTTCCTTCCCATCAGTGAATGTCCACTTCATCTCTGCACACTTTTAATAACAGGATACTCATCCATTTAGCAGTAACACCTTCATATTAGAACAGAACCCCCTATCAGTTCTTTGCTTTGTTAGACCAAAATTCACTTTCCTCTTTCTTTCACTCTTCATCCTGCTTACTTCATCAGGATCTAGATACATGAGGCTTAATCAAATAGTCACATGCTAATATTTTCAGCATTTAAAATAGGTATGTTTCCTCTTCACTTTTTATCCTCACTTTTTAACTAATTCTCAGAAAATAAGTTTAGAAGCCCAGCCATTGTGGCTAGGTGATTCTCATCATTGCTGTTTATATCTCTTTCACTCTCCCTTCCTCTCTGAAATCAATAAAATACATATATGTTTTAAAAATGTAAATAAGCTTATAAGACCTCTCACCATCCTCTAAAACATATTTGTTATATATTTATGAAACTGTGAAATATGAACCTAAACACAAAATTGAACCAGTTTGATTAGCACAGAATAAGGGACTCTACCTGCCAAACTCATAGATAGATAGATAGATAGATAGATAGATAGATGTATATATCGATATCTATAAAAGCCAAGCAATTGGAACAACCAGAATGACCAGTGGCTATGATGCACACTGCAGCCAGTCAACCAGCCTGATGGGGGAAGGGCTGGCCAGCCAACCTCCCGTGGCCCCTCCCCCCGGCCAGCTGGCCCAAATAGGGGCAGGCGGGCCACAGCCATCTGTGCAGGAATTCGTGCACCAGGTCTCTAGAGTATGTGTGTGCGTGTGTGTGTGTGTGTGTGTGTGTGTGTGTATACACCTATATGCCTATATGCCTATATGCCTAATCGACCATTATGATCAGACAACTGGACAACCAGCGGGTAGCTATGATGCACACTGACCACCAGGGAGCAGACACATAATGCAGGAGCTGCCTCCTGGTTATCAATGTACTCCCAACAGCCAACCTCCCACAGCTGGCCAACCTCCAAAGGTTTCTCCCCTCTTGCCGGCTTCCCTGATTGGGACTGGTGAGAAGGTCCGATGGCCCTGATCATGGTCAGGCCAAGGGACCCCACCCATGCACAAATTTGTGCACCGGGCCTGTAGTTCATTATAAGATCAAATAGAATTATAGGAGTCCTGTCACTAATTGTTTTAGATGATCTATCAACATGATGTATGAGAAAAGTATGTGTCCTAAAACTAAGAAAAGAAGCATTTGGATAATGCCTGGCACATAATAAGTGCTCAATAAATAATAGATGCTATTGTTATAATTCTCCCCATAATTATTTTAGAACTCTTAGGATATTTTACATGTACAATCACTAAGCCATATCTACCTGATCTTGTCTAAATACATTTGGTTTTTCAGATCTCTGTGGAGAACATTTATCTTTGTTAAACTGCATTTTGTCTAAATTAAAATGTCTTATTGTAGCCCTAACCAGTTTGGCTCAGTGTATAGAGTGTCAGCCTGCAGACTCAAGGGTCCCAGGTTCGATTCCGGACAAGGGCATGTACCTTGGTTGCGGGCACATCCCTAGAAGGGAGTGTGCAGGAGGCAGCTGATCGATGTTTCTCTCTCATCAATATTTCTAACTCTCTATCCTTCTCCCTTCCTCTCTGTAAAAAATCAATAAAATATGTTAAAAAATAAAATAAAATGTTTTATTGTAACCTGTTAAAATCTCTTTGGATCATGATTTGGTTAGAAACATGCAATCTTCTCCCACACTTACAAATCGATGCATTCATTTATTGATAGCAATTGAATATTCTGTCTACAAGTCATCTTTCTAAAGATAGATTGTCATAATTAGACTGAAAATATAGAGTTCAAATAAATAGAAAATTTGTAGCGTATTGTGTCTTTACCACAGAACACACTAACAATTAACACACATGTTCATGCACAATTAAATTCACTTAAAGTCCAATACTAGCTTGTCATTATTTGTTTGTTTGCATTTGTCCTCTTCAGTGGAATGTAGGAATATACAATAACCACACCTCGTTAATCAGGGTCTCAGTCTTGTTATTTTTTAATTAATTCATTCCACAAATATTTATTGACTTCTTACTACATGAAGGTCCTTTGTAAGATAAAATATAAGATAGCTATGACAGCACTCCTTAAGAAAGTCCATTTGCCTTGGGGGTGCTCTGCCCTTTGGGTTACAAAAAGCCTAATGAAATGTATCATAGAGCCTAGGGTAAGAGGATATTTCAAATTCTCACTCTTACCAAGAATAGACAGGCTACTGTTTTGTCCTAGGGCAGTGAGGCGAACCTATGACACACGTGTGAGAGGTGACATGCGAACTCATTTTTTGGTTGATTTTTCTTTGTTAAATGGCATTTACATATATAACATAAATATCAAAAATATAAATCTTTGTTTTACTATTGTTGCAAATATCAAAAAATTTCTATATGTGACATGGCACCAGAATTAAGTTAGGGTTTTTCAAAATGCTGACACGCCGAGCTACAAAGGCTCGCCATCACTGTCCTAGGGTGTTCATTCCACCCAAAATTAGAAGCTCCAATAAATGCAGGGTACAGTTGTGAGTATGCAAAGCACAGAGTTTATCCTTGTGTTATTTATTAATTACCATATTATTATCCATACAAATAACAGTAAACCTATTTTTGCCTCACACTATATGTGGTGGATCTTACTAACTGAAAAGAGTTGAGATATCCAATATAAGTGATAGTTTGTCATTTGGTTCTCCCCACTTCGCAGAGAGGTTGATATTTCATCAACCCTATTAATAGCTGAAAACCTGAGGCTCACGGATACTGATTAACTCGTTTAGGCACACACATCAAGCACATGGCGGGGCCAGAATTCAAACATTCATCTGCATGCCTGCCAAGCCTGTCCTCTCTCCACAGTACTGTTGGGACATTCTGGAATCAGCGTGTGGTGAGGGCCACACACATCTCTAGTCCTGGGACAAATAGGAGAGGGTCGCTTGGAAGTATTCATACCAGTCATTCTATCACTAGATTCAGTTATTTGACTTTTTTTTTTTCTTTTTCAGGTGAGGCATATTGTAAAAACACATTTTTATAAATTGAAATACAAATATATGTATACACATGCATATTATATATATATGTATATATATATACACACTAGAGGCCCAGTGCACAAAATTTGTGTACTTGGGTGGGTCCCTCAGCCGGGCCTGTGCCCTCTTGCAATCTGGGGCCCCTTGGGGGTCCCTTCCCTGGCTGCTGGCATCAGTTTTCCTCTGGCGCCCAGAACCCAGGCCTTCGCTCTTTGCCGGGAGGGGCCCGCGCGGTGGGAGAGGGGCTTAGCTCTTATGTTTGGTAACTTTCTGAAACATGCTGGTTGTTAAGGGCTGATTTGGGTAATCAACAAAATGTATGTTAAAATCCTAATCCCCAGAACCTCAGAATGTACCTGTATATGGAGATAAGATCTTTAAAGAGGGGATTACATTAAATTGAGGCAGTTCCAGTGGGACCCTTAGCCCATCTTTTTTTTTTTTCCCGGGGAAAGCATGGGGTCCGTTTATTGGAGGGTCAGTCAAAGGGGGAGCTGGCTAGGGTGGGGTAGGGCAGCAGCTTGTCTGGCCCCCAAGAAACCCAACTTGAGTACAGAGCCTCGTCCACTTTGAAGCCAAAGTCTTCCTCTACCTTTATCTGCATGGGGGCCGGCTCCGGAGTCAGTGGGACTCCTGCCCGGCGCCCTTCCAGTGGCACTTGCCGCCTCTTCCAACCACTGGGCCCCTCACCAGGGGCCGGGCTGCTGGCTTCTGTGGGTGCTGGCATCCTCCTGGGCGGAGACAGCCCCTCTTCTTCGGAGGCTTGTTCTCAGCGTTGCCTGGGGTAGGGGTGTCTGTGCCCTGGCTGCCCTCGTCCTCCAGTAAGATAGTGAACTGGCTGGCCTGGTAGTCATCGCCATAGGAGTCCAGAACCCTCATGAGGAATCTCCGCTCCTGTTGTAGTCTCTGTGTTATCCTCTATATCTGATGGAGCCTGTTCAGTACCCGCTTGTTCACCTGCTCGATCTCCCTGCAGCGCCGATCCAGCGCCTGGTACTTCCTGTGATTGAGTTCCCGTTGGTGTTGCGGCCGGCCTCAAGCTGCCTCCTCCTCTTCTTCTCGCTCCCGGAGGCTGGAGCTGCCCAGACCCCCAGACACAAACTCCACTTTGGTCTCAAGCTTGCTCTTCAGGATGTGACCACCAAACAGCTGGAGGCAGCGCCAGCTCCGAGCCGGGAGGTGCTGAGAACTCCTCAAAGCCCAAGGCTGCCATGGACCCCTCTCTCTGCTCCAGCTCCATTTCCCCCTGGCTCCCAGCACAGAACTTCCAACCTTGCAAACCTCTATGTTAAAGTGGCTCACAAAATAACACACCCCATCTGATTCCACAGCCAGGCGACCAGGCCCCAGCCACTAAGCCTCTGGGAGTTGTAGTTCTCTCCTTCTGGCTCCCCTCCCTTGTCCCACCCCCACACCAAGTCCCCGGTGAAAGGCCCTGCTCGCTGGTCTAACGCCGCAGCCAGGCATCTGAGTCACCTCCGTCTTTATTCTGTCCCGACACTGCGCCTTCTGACCATGGAGACTCTCCATTTGGGAGGCCCCTGGGTCTCCTCCTGGGTCTCCTTCTGGGGCCTGTCTGCTTTGCCCCTCGAGGGACCTGATCGCCTCCCCAGGCAGCTTTGGAGCCCAGCCTCTGGCCCCGCCTCTGGGTCTTCTCTGATCACTGGTGGTTCGTGATCTGAGAAGCCAGGCGATTACTGGCCTGGGGCCGGCAAAGGCAGCCCAGTTCTCCAATCACAGCTCTTGGCTGCCACCTGGGTTTCCCGATAGCAGTCAGCTGCAGGCTGCGTCCTTCCCCTTTCGCCTGGTATCATTGTGCCTACCTATGCAAATTAACCACCATCTTTGCTGGGAGTTAATTTGCATATCACCCTGATTAGCCAATGGGAAGCACAGGGGAGGTACGGTTAATTACCCTTTTTGTCTTTTATTAGATAGGATATATATAGAAATGACCGAACGAACGACCAGCTCTCATATAAATTAGAGAGAGAGAGAGAGAGAGAGAGAGAGAGAGAGAGAGAGAGAGAGATTTCTGAAGAATTTCTAAATAAAACCTTAAAACTTTTGCACTGAATCTGCCTGCCAAGTTCTGCACTTGGTCACTTAAAGCTGTTCTTCACTATTACATTAGAGAGAATTGTGTTTGACTTCTCTTTCTGAAACATCTCTTTCTGTATTTGCAAGATGGGCAGTTACATACAAAGTAGTTTACTGTAAATTCTATTATATAGATGCCCCAGGCAATGAGTTTAACTCCTGTGGAGCACACTCCTTCTTGGCCATGCCAAATTGCTTTAGTTATTTGGTCTTGCCCATAGTGCAACACTTGCCAGGTGGTTCCCCAGGGAAATTGTGCAGTTCTAAGCAGCTCCAGATCTTTTAGCCCCAAGTTTGCTCAAAAGAAGCCGTGTCTTTTCCAAACTCTTCAGTTCCACCTCACTGGTCCCTGAATAAGTTAAGTATGGTATTTGAATGACCTTCATCCACCCTAATTTGAAATTGGCACAGGTAACAACAGGAAAAGCTGAAAGGGGATCATTCCCAAGCAAGGCAGGTCTTCTGAAGACTGGCATAGGCCTGGTGTGTGTGTGTGTGTGGGGGGGGGGGGGCACAGAGGGGAGGAAGGGCTCACAGCTTCTCTTTTTCTGACAAGATGGCTGTTTTGATCATGATGGAGAAGGGGGTTCTGCTGAGAAGAGGAATCCCCCTGGCTTTTTTCTTTTAATATATTTTATTGATTTTTTTACAGAGAGTATGGGAGAGGACTAGAGAGTTAGAAACATCGATCAGCTGCCTCCTGCATGACCCCTACTAGGGATGTGCCCACAACCAAGGTAGATGCCTTTGCCTGGAATCGAACCTGGGACCCTTGAGTCCGCAGGCCGACACTCTATCCACTGAGCCAAACTGGTCAGGGCCCTCCTGGCTTTTTAATAGAAGCCAGAAATGAAAAAGTAGGGGCAGATGCCCACTCCATTTTTTCTAATTTACTTTCCCCAAAGTGAATTTACCATGCAGACAGGAGACTGAAACTGTAAGGACATTAGTCAATTATTCAGTGGTAGGCAGTGAACACCAAACAATAAATAGACTTCTTCACTCACCAGCCTGCAGTTAGTTGTAAATAGATCATTTAAAT
>NW_006288013.1:133096-165028 GCF_000327345.1 Myotis davidii | reverse complement strand
GAAAGAAGTACTAGGGGAGCTGAGAGGGGCAACAAATCCAGACCTGTGCCATTGGGCAAAGGTCTAACTTTTAGCACCTATACCTTCGCATCCTCAGAGATTACATGTTGCATTTTATCCTAACAGGCACTTAGGCAACACTTGCTATAAACCATGCACTGCTGTAATTACTTTATACTAGTAAACACTAATTTAATCTTCATATTAATTCTGTGAGACAGATACTGCCATCATCAATCCCATTTGATGGACAAGGACACTGTGGTTCATGCAGTTTGTCACTTGCCTAAGGGCACACAGCTAGGAAGTAAGAGAGCTGAAATGTGAACCACAAGGCTGTATTTTTGAGGCTGCAACTGGCATCTCTTAGTACAGTTGTTCTCAACCGTCTGGCCCTTTAAATACAGTTCCAACCATAAAATTCTTTTCTTTTTTTTTAAATATATTTTATTGATTTTTTACAGAGAGGAAGGGAGAGAGATAGAGAGCTAGAAACATCGATGAGAGAGAATCATCGATCAGCTGCCTCCTGCACATCTCCTACTGGGGATGTGCCCGCAACCCAGGTACATGCCCTTGACCGGAATCGAACCTGGGACCTTTCATTCCACAGGCTGACGCTCTATCCACTGAGCCAAACCAGTTTCGGCAATAAAATTTTCATTGTTACTTCATAACTGTAATGTTGCTATCGTTATGAATCATAATGTAAATATCTGATATGCAGGATGGTCTTAGGCGACCCCTGTGAAAGGGTCATTCGACCGCCAAAGGGGTTGCAAACCACAGGTTGAGAGCCGCTGTCTTAGTACATCCCTTAAAAGAAAAGATCCTATGAGCTGGACTGAGGGGATGGTATAGAAAGGGAAGATGTGGGAAGACTGTGTCATGTTCTGCATTCCTGGGAAAGCACAGAAGGGAGGAGCGGCATTAATTCCATGGTCTTGGCTTGGGTAAAATGGGGGACCCCAAGAAACTGCTGGGGCCAGAAATATGGCCTTGGCAGGGTAGCAGAAAGGCCTGCCTAAGGCTTTTGGCAGGAGGCAGTGATAGCCTACTCATATCTCACTTTTCAGGCCCATTATAGACCTCAGCAAGTGCCAATGTCTAAAGAAGAAAACATGTAAATAATATTTTTTCCACCTTAAAAGCAATTTTGCAGACAGAAGTTTTGCTAACCATACTTTCCCCACATGCAGAGAAAGAGTAATGACAAAAAACCCCTTTTCTGCCAGGGAAGTCCAAAACGGCCCTCACACCTCATTCAGAGGAAATGAGAGAGCAGCTGGTCAAACCAGGGAGAGGATACCCTTTTTGTTGCTACTATATATAGTCCAAAAATAACTGGACCTCCCAAGAGCCAGAAAATGAAGAACGGGGCAAAGAGAAAATGCATCCATTTCATGAACTAGAAAACATGAAAAAAAGTGCAGACAGGGTTCTGTGTGCTCCCAGAGCAAACCAGCACAATAAAACGAAGTCCCATGGCCCCTCAACCACCACATGTCATCTGCAGCTGACACTCCTTTTCAAATATTTGCCTTTGCTTTCCTTCTTTTTCACATTAACCAGAAAATATAAGTATCTCAAATACTAGTTTGACCTTGAAAAATGTCCCATATTCTTTGAGTCTCAGTCTACTTATCTGTACCATGAGACCTCACAGGTTATTCTGTAGTTAACTGATGGGTGCACCTGGCATTATGCCTGCTGCATCAGGAGCACTCAAAATAGTCTTACTTTTAATTAACAAAAGCAGCTTTTGAGCACTAGCTCATCTTCCTTAGTAGCTTTGTGATTGTGTATACTTGTCATTTAACCTAGCTGAACCTCCACCGTCACCCATAGAAATGAATGTAAAGAGATACAAGAATTTATCTTTTTGACAACCAGAATCTCTATTAGGAAGGAGACTGACTGTGTTTTATGGAAAAATACCTTGATGAGCTTTGGTGTTAGTTGATTGGCACCACAGTTTCAGAGAAGGGTGGGACAAGATATTCTACGTAGAACAACTAGACTTGAAAAGAAGGAGCAGAGAAGGGGAAGAAAAGCAAAATAAACCCTCATCTAGAGTCACCAAGATTATGAAACTCCACAGTGGTGCAGCAACTAAGGGCACTGTGGGAACAAGATTTCTTAATATTTCATTTTTTTTGTTTACATGCATGACATAAAACTACCTCCTTTTTACACTACACCTTTAGGGCTGTCTAATAAACACAGACATATTTATTAAGAGTGCTGTTTTAGAAAAATGAAAGAGCCTGAGTTCCAAGGGTAGGTCAGCAAAGATGACCCAGGGAAGAGCAGGTACCCGCAGAGGTGGCCATGGAAACAACTTTAGATGTACATGGAGGGAAGCAGTAGATGTCCACAGCCCCGGGTAGATGGTGAGGAGAGCTAAACTCAGTGCTATGGAGAGTTTTTCAGAAGTGAAGAGGATGCCACCTGAGATCTGTGTTATCCAAGGATAACCATATCAACTTGGCAGGTAAATGATGTACCATCTGCATCAGATTATCTGGCCTCTAGTAGGTGCCCTCTCTCCTTTATTCTCTCCCTCCATGCTTTGCATGCTGTTGGTACTGTATCTGACCTTGAATAAAAATACCTAGCTTTACTTTAGAGTACACATTTCTACATTGTAGTCCAGCCCATTCCAAAGGGGAAATATTAGCTGTCTGTTCCATCTGCAGTATCTTTCAATCTCCGGGATGCACTGTTTTTTATTTTTATTTTTTCTCTCTTTTTAAAGCCTTATCATCCCGGTGAATATTCATCTGGGTAAAAGTGATTCATTAGCACCTTTCATTTTTACCATCAACTGTCTTACTGCTCATTACCATCCGGAGGCTGATTTCTCATTTTTGTCCTTGGATCTGTAATTTTTATTTTCTCTGCAGACTACTTTCCACATCTCCTTTTACAGTTTCTGTGTTCGTTCATAACCATCCCTCTGTGTTCCGCCATCAAGCCGAGCAGCAGTCAGTCTCTAAATTATTGTGTATTCTCTGCCGCTCCATAGCATCGATGCTTTTCGGCTATATAATGGGCTTGCTCTTTTGAGTGAGCCATATATTGGGAAGGATATACGAGTATGACAACTCACAAAGCTCAGGATGTGAGGAAGCTTACTCAGACTTGTGTCTTTAGCTGATTTATAGATCAACTTCTTGTTTATTATCAACTGTTATCTGTGTCAATATTTTTTTTCAATACTCTTGGTCCTTCTGTCTCAAGTTCCATCGTTGAGGTGCTGATCCCCCTTCTCTAATGTCATTCTTCATTGTCAGTGCCTGGGTTTAAGTCCTCTGCAGTCCTCTCTTCTTTACTAATAAACTCATTATTTTAGTCCCCACTACACATGAAAACAATCTCAGGTAACCTAGAATTCCTTATGGAATTTTCCCTGAAAATTTTACCCTGACAATATAGCATCAACTTCTGTCCCCCACTTATTTTTTTTTTTTCCTGAATGAAAGTAGCAGAGAATTGCTTAATCGTCCTCGTTAATTCAGCAACATTATCAATTATCATTGGTTCATGAATGCCTCCTCCTTTATTTAATAGACATGTATTTTATCTTGCATATTGCTCTATTCTCACTTGTTTCCATGTGTTCATACAGCCATTTCTGCTCCAATGCTTTGCAATCGTGAATTTGTTCCAATGCCATTAACACAGAATAATTTGAGCATCACACCAATTTTATTTTATGTGTAATTCTGTCCAGCAAAAAAACAGTAGGTGAATGCAGATGCACTGCACTATTTGGAGTCCCACAGGAATACACAAAAGACACGCAACTCCTCAGACACCTATCAGCTACTTTATTTCACCACGTGTTATGAGCTGTTCACACCCACATCTGTGCTACCACTTTCCATCCAATTGCAGACAAGCCTCGTTCCTCCATCTCACAGTCACTCACCAGCTGTAACCTCCCCCATGCTGTTTCACAAGAAAACTCCTGGTCTTTTTCCGTGTAAAAGTTGCATGTTCATATGGTAGTGCATATGTATCTTAACCATTTATCGTGTATTGATGTGTGCTACAGTTTTTTTTATTCGATTCTGATCTTAATTCCACTGACCAAGTTTTTGAGTGTTGCCCCAAACCCATTTTCCTCAGAATCACTGTAGTTCTTATTGTAAGGTTTTTGTCTTGAGAGATCATTTTTAGGAAAGAACATTTTGAATCATGAAAAAAAAAATGACTGTATTGTTTTGGGCACAAGTGTATTTAAAATATAAAAATAGAATTGTGTTATAAGTATCATTCTGTTTCCCACTGTTTGCTGTGTTCTAAGCATTACGCTTTCAAATCCTTCAAGTTGCTCTGTGCGGTTTCTAATTTCCGCATTACTCTGCCCCATTTTCTCCATCCGTTCTCTCAAGGGTGGGCCCTCGTCCAAGTTGTCTTCAAAGTTTTGGTGCCACAGATAACATTAAAATAAAAAACCTTGTGAAACCGACCTGATAAATCTGCACACTTTCTTTGGAATGTATATGCAGAAGTGGAATTGCTACGTCATACAGTCAGCAAACCCTTGTTTTTCTTAAAGAGTGCCAGCTTGCTTTTTTGAATGCAGACTCAAGCCTCCCATCTCCACAACAATGCAGAGGCATGCTCACATTTCTAGTTGGTGCTGGGATTCACAGTGTTCTAATTCTTCCCATCTTCTGTACAGTCTCTTCTGCTACTTCTTATCTTCAGACCTTGCTTCAGAGCCTCTGTGACCCTTTTGACTGTGCCTTCCTCCTGGGGCTCAATCTGCAGTGGTCACCCTTCAGTCTGGCAGGCACATCCCTCTCTCCATGATCTACAGATTGCTCTGATTTTGCCACCATCTTTCTCTACTTTCTCAATAAATACCTCACCTGTTTCATCAGGCCCCAGCTGCCCACCTGTTCGTTCAGTACTGATTCTCGTTTCTAACTCCACTACCTCAGTCTTTCATTCGTCTGTAAGCACTCTCCCTCTGTGACACTAGCACATGCCTAAATATCTGTGCAGGCTCCTCTCATTTATCACCTCTTCCAGGAAACTTTCTCTGATTACCTCACCTAAATTGGAAATGATTCCCTTTTCCCACAAAATGGTATACATTCATTACTTTACTTTTTTTTTGTCTCTTTGCTTTGTGAATATGTGTTTATATATTTATTTTACTAAGGGGAACCTGAGATACTTGTGGATAGGCCATTTATCTGATCTCAATTTTTCCCACATTTAGTAAGCCCTCATAAACTCTCTCTTGAGTGATTAAATAAATGAGCAAAAAATGAATAAATCAAATGTTGTTGTATCAAGTGCCCTTAAGTAATCAAAGTTTGTAATGTCCAATATGTTAGTAGTAATTTAAAACTCTTTATTAATCTAGAACAAAAATGAGATAAATTTAATAAAAATAAAGTACATCTTCAAACCATTTCACCAAGGAGATTGCCTATTTATTTGTTGTTGTTTTTTTCTTTCCTTCTTTGAAATGGATGTTTCATTAATGAGCCTCTCTGGTCTGTACCCCTTTTCTATAGTTACTATATTGGATATCAGTAATGCTGGGATCTTCTAAAATGAAATATAATTGATAATGAATTCAGCAGTTCATTCTCCCATAATTTTCAAGAAAATTCAAGTTGATTGATTCATCACTTCTTTTCTCATGATTCCTTAGATGATTTTATTAAATATTAATATATGATTAGAAAGTATATGGTTCTGTATTATCTGTGCAGGAATATATGCTACTCTGGGAGTCTGTGTGTATGTGTGAAACTGTAAATAAAGTGCCCAAACAACCCATCTTTCCCTGGACTATGCTGGTTTTAGCATTAAAAGGTCTGCATTCTCAGGAATTCATTGAATTCTAGGCAAATTAAGACAGTTGGTCTTAGATGTAAACCTTCTTCATTTATTTGCAGATTCTTAACTAAGCATTCAAGACCTTCTATGATCTAACATTGGTCTTCTTCTCTGTCTTATTTTTAGCAACACTTCCTGCAGTCTACTTTCTAGAAAAACTGAACTATAAGCTGCTCTTTACACATGTACTGGTTTCCTTCTCTACAATATTACAAGTCTAAATTCTACATATTTTTCAAGGGGTAGTTAAAATGGTATTTCTTACACTACACATCCATTTAAAACCCATAGGTTCTCCCTACTCTGAACATAGCGTTTGATGCTGACCTATTTCTTCCTTGCATCACAGTGTCTTACATATGTCCTATTGCCTTGTACCAAAAAAGGAATTGATGTTAAACATATGACTGAAAAATATAGTTCAGACTCTGCTCATCCTGTATAATAAAAGGGTAATATGCAAATTGACCCTAACAGTGAAACTACCAGGAATGACTGGTCGCTATGACATGCAATGACCACCAGGGGGCAGATGCTCGACAAGAAGCTGCCCTCTGGTGGTCAGTGCGCTCCCACAGGAGGAGCTCCACTCAGCCACAACCTGGGCTGATGGCTGTGAGTGCAGCGCAGCGGCAGTGGTGGGAGCCTCTCCAGCCTCCTTGGCAGCTAAGGATATCCTACTGTGGTTTAGGCCCGCCCCCCGGAGCCATCATTTGGACATATCCCAAGGGCTCCTGGGCTGCCATAGGGGTGTCCAACTGCCAGCTTAGGCCCGATCCCCCAGGGAACAGGCCTAAACTGGCAGGTGGATATCCCCTGAGGGCTCCAGGACTGCAAGAGAGCACAGGCTGGCCTGAGGGACCCCCACTCCTCCCGAGTGCATGAATTTTGATGCACTGGGCCTCTAGTAGTATATAAATATCATTTATCTTAAGTATCAATTGAATGTCCATATTTTCTGGTAATCTTTCAACATTTTATCTACCAGTTTTGTTTTCCAATATCTATTGCAGGACAAATTGTTAAAAATAATCATAATTACTGGATTTGTCTTATTTAAGTTATCATATATAACTGAGTGAGAGACAATGATATAACAGAATGGGTATATGCACTGAAGCCATTCATATATGAGTTTAAGTTCTGGTTCTTCCCCGTACTGCCTTGAAAGAGTCATCTAAAGTCATTGAGTTTAAGTTTCTCCAACTTTGAAATGGACTTAAAGACCTGGAAAAATATATATATATATATAATTTAAAAATCATACATATCTGGTACCATCATGCTCTTCTGTAAAGGGACAAATAGTAAACGGTTTGACTTATTATGCCATGCTACCAGTCAAAACCACTCAATAGCTATTGTGTAAAAATAGCTATAGGAAATACATAAATGAAAGAGGTATATATATATATATATATTTTTTTTTTTTTTCAAAACAGAGAGCGAGACATCTTGGGCCTGTTTGCCACAGTTTGCCAACTCCTGATGTCAATGAAAAACTTAGTAAATGGGAATCAGTCCTATCATGACCTAATCTATCTTTCCTCAGCTGAACATTTTAATTTTGTGGTTCCCATCCAAATTAAGATCAAACTGACCCCAAATTTGCCAATACTTCTTTTTTTTTCAGTTGAATTTGTCTTCGTCCCATAACTTCTGACATACAGGTACTACAGGAAAATTATATAACTCAGTAGACTGACCCCCATAATCCAGTCAGTCTTAATTTTGGCTGCAAGATAAAATCACCTGAAAAGGTTTAATAAAAGGAATTTTTCTGAAACCATCTGGAGAAAGCAGTGACTATAAAAGAAAAAAATATATATATATACAGGGCATTCCCCCAAAATGTATACACACACTTTAAATAACTATAAAGGCAGTGTTTATTAAAATACATTTCATTTTCATTTAGCAGCTATCAGCTCTTAAAGTGTGTATATATTTTTGGGGACACCCTGTATATATGTACACACATATTAGAGTTATAAAAATGTAAACTTCTCACTGAACAATATCATGAAGAAAGTGAATTACCATGCCACAGCGAGAAAATAATTCACAAAACATATATGAAAAAGCATTGATATCCCAATTATGTGGGAAAACATACAAACAAAAAACCTTCCTGTAACCTCATAGTAAGAAGATAAGAATGCAATAAAAAGTGGGCAAACAACTTAACAATCACTTGACAAAACAAGATATATAAATGGTCAATAAGTATATGAAAAGTGGTTAGTATCATTGATCATCACAATGAGATACCAATATATATCTGCCAGAATGACTTTAATTTACAAAATTAATGACACCAAATGTTGATGAGCTTGTGGAGCAACTAGAATTCCCTCATAAATTATTAGTGGGAATGCAAAATGGTGCAATCTCCTTGAAAAAAAGTTCAGGCAGTTTCTTTAAAACTGGACTAAATTTGCCCTATGGCCTAGTGATTCTACTCCTGGAAGAAAATGAAACTATATGTTCACAAAAGCATTTGTATGAGCATGCCCACTGTAGGTTTATTATAATAGCTAAAATCCAGAAGCAGCCAAAGTACCCATCAAAAGGAGAATGTGTAAACACATTGCAGTATGTTTATGTGATATAGCACTACTCGGCAATAAAAAGAAAAAAAAAATACAATGAGAGGCAATAGCCTGGATAAACCCCAAGAACATTATGCAAAGTGAACAATGCCTTACACAAAAGAGTACATAGTATGTGATCTCATTTGTATGAAATTCTTAGAAAAGCAACAATTAATCTCTGGTGGGGGAAAATCAGAATAATAACTACTTCTGGGAGTAGCAGCTACAGTGGCTGGGGAAGGATATGAGGATACGTTCCACAGTCAAGATAATATTCCGTATTGTGATAGAAGTTGGGGATGCAGTGGTGTTATGTATTTGTCAACAAACTCACAAAGTGTGTGTATTTCATAGTAGGTAAATGTTACATCAAAAGAAAAACTTCATAAATAATATTCTTATTAATGACCTATTTAAGGGGAAGTATGCTAATATCAGCAACTTACTTTAAAATGTACCCAAAATAGAATGGATTGCTGGATGAGTAGAGAAAAAAATATATACAGATAGATAGTTGATATAACAAGTCATCAAACTTTTAAATTAGAATCTAGATGGGAAACATATGGATGTTCAACATAATTTTTTTTTCAGTTTTGCTGTATGTTTAAATATTGTTTTTAAAGTTAAATTTTATTTTTTTCTCTTTATTGATTAAGATATTATATATATATATGTATATCCTTATCCCTCCATTGTAGCCCCACATCCCACTCATGCCCTCACCTCCCCCGGTGTCTGTGTCCATTGGTTAGGCTTATATGCATGTACACAAGTCCTTTAGTTGGTCTCTCCTCCTTACCCCCGCCCTCCCCTACCTTCCTTCTGAGGATTGATGGTCTGATCGGTGCTTCTCTGTCTCTGGATCTGTTTTTGTTCATCAGTTTATGTTGTTCATTATATTCCACAAATGAGTGAGATCATGAGATATTTTTCTTTCTCTCATCATGCCCCGCTAGCTCAGTCAGTAGAACATGAGACTCTTAAATACTTTTATAATAAAGAGACTCTACCTCAGAAATTTAACTGATTTGGGAGAAGGATTTTAGACATTATTTTTGTTTTGTTTTATTTTGAAAAAAGCTTTCCAGGTTATTCTAAGAATATTAGTCAGATTCAAGAACCATTGTAGCAACCTTTTCCAACTCAATCCCAGGGAATATGGATCACTTCCTTCAAATATTCACTCAGAGATTAGAATTCTTCTCTAGTGTGATGAATGTTTCACAAACACAAGGCTGCCACCCTGCGGATTGGGAACCTCACCAATGCATATGGACCATGTCAACTTGCCTCACCCACAGCATTACACTGCTTGGTTACTGGTCCTCATAGGGATTAAGCCCAAAAAAACCAAGCTCACTGATTTCTCTCAGGAAATAGCAGCATGGATGAACCACTCTAATCGGCAAACCGCGGCTCACGAGCCACATGTGGCTCTTTGGCCCCTCGAGTGTGTCTCTCCCACAAAATACCACATGCAGGCATGCACGTACAGTGCAATTGAAATTTTGTGGCCCATGTGCAGAAGTCGGTATTTTGTGAAAGAGCCGGTATTTGGTGGAAGAGCCACACTCAAGGGGCCAAAGAGCTTCATGTGGCTTGCAAGCCACAGTTCGCCGAGCTGTGGTTTGCCAAGATGCAGTTTGCCAACCACTGCCCTAGAGCAAATCCTGCTTGAGTTGCAGAAGACAAAATTAAAGTATCCAGTCCTACAATCAGATGAAAATATATTACAGGTAATGTCTTACTTGATTGTGTCTAAGTTGTTCCTCAAAGATGATTCATTTTTAATATGAAAATTCATTTTTAATCACCTTTCCTTATCATCACCATCAAGACAAATTTTTGGTTAATACAATATAATCTTACCTAATAATAAACAAACATGTAAATTGCCTGTCCCTTCGATACGTTCACCAGCCAATCAGGAGAGCATGCAAATTAACCCAACAAAGATGGCAGTTAATTTGCATATGTAGGCCAAAGCAGCAGAGCAATGACTGAAGGCTCCGGCTGGAGCAGTGATGACTGAAAGGCTCCAGCCGGAGCAAAGGCCTGGGTCCTGGGTGCCGGAGGAAAACCAGTGCTGGCAGCCAGGAGAAGGGAAGACCTATTGCACGAATCTCTTTGTGTAACGGGCCTCTAGTAGGTATTATAATAAGTTATTCCAGGTATTTGCCAGCATGTTTCATTTTGTGTCATGGAAGGCAAAACAAAAGACCCTTGATTGTTGATAAAAAGCTGAGTAATAATTCTCTGTTAAAAGACAAACAAAGATAAGAAGGCAAAGGAGAAAGGACATGCACTCCTGCAATAAATTGATTTGGTTTCTCTTCCCAAATTTGACTGTGAGCTCTTCTTGTGCCTGAATCCTGTTCGACTTGCCTTTGATTTTCCATTGTCAGCACAGTCCTGTCATGTGATAGGTTTTCAATCAGTAACTAAGGCTAATGTGAAAGTAATTCAACCACAAATCTCTGTGTTTTTACATCATAATTACCTCTCATGAATCTGTGTGCCTGTAGTACTCAAGAATTCTAAGGTTACTTCAGACAGCCACTTTGTATGTTAGTCATCATTATTTATCTTTACCATTTAAAAAAAGTGAGGATTACAGTGATAAAATAGCTTGCCAAATACATTGTATCTATAAAGTGAAACCCAGGTTTAACTCCAAAGACTTTTTCCACACCACCATTCTTCTTCCCACAGAACTCAACAGAAACAAACTGTGAGCCTATCCCTCACATGTCATGTTCCTTCTCTTCTCTAAACGTGTTACTTCTTTCCTCAGAATTTCCTCCTCTTTTGGGGAGGAAGGGAGGCAGAGGCAGAGAAGGGGGGCGAGGCAGAAGAGCAGAGAGGAAGGGGGAACAAGTTTTGTGTATTCCATTCCTCTTTATTTCCCCCCCTAAGGTATGATCTAAGCTGTCACACATGGAGAAAATGTACTATGCTACTAGTTACTACATACATTTTAAAACACTGATTGCGGATATGCACCAAGTTTAAGAAAGCTACAAGCTTTGTGATATCGCCACTCCTGTCACAACTGGACTGGATAAGGTAATCTGCAAGCATCCAAGGAAAATACATAAAATGTTTAAGGAAAGACTCTTCAGCTTTCTAAATTAATTCACCTGGCAAAGCTACTTTTCTGTTCCTGATTCTTGCTTAAGCCAGGGTGCAGGTAACAAAGATAAACGATGCCATGACAGTTGGCAGTTTAAGCAGACTGACATGTCAGAGATAAAAGGCCATCAGTTCTGAGTGTTTGCCAGCATTTTATTTTGCCCTTCCTCATTAGACTACATATGGCAGCAGGGGTGGGTGTGTTATTTATACATCTCAGCAGTGCACTTAGCACAGACCCTTCTTTAGAAGGAAAATGATGAACAATACCATGACAGATGCCTTCCACTGAAACATCAGAATCATCTATTGACTTAACAAAGAGGTAAAGGGGAATGTCTGGTCTTTGTTAACCCTGGTTTAACTCCAAAGACTATGCTCTTTCCATTCTACCATGCTTCTTTCCATAGAACGCAACAAAACAAGAAACTGTGAACCTATCCCCCCACTCCATGTTACAATATCAATGAGGATTCATTTTTCTTCTCTCAAAAGCTTGAGCAGAGTTCATTACCACCATATATTTACTGAGTACTGCAAGAGAAACATGGGGCTGGGAACTGAGAGTGAATACAGTTAATCTCCTCAAAGGTTGAATTTCAGTTATAAATTTGACAGAGACTCATAATACAGCTGAAATGGCATAAAATGTCAAAGAAAATCAGTGGAAGATATTCACCCAGGGGACGGGGGGGAGGGATGAACTGTGCTCAAGAAGACTGACATGAATGTAACATCTAAGCAGAGACCTAAAGGATGCTTAGGAGTCAGCCAAGTTAATAAGTGGTATAGAACAAGGATTTGTTTTGGGAGAGAGAAAGGCGGTCCAGGCAGGAGAATAAGTCTGTAGTAAGAGTCAGAGGTAAGGGGAGCCCATTATAAATATTTACTGGCTGAATCACAGGGGGCAGTCTAGAGCTGGGGGAGGGTTGAGATGTTGGGTAAGACTGATGAGCTATGGAGCTACATAGAAAACATGGATCAGGTCTTTTGGGAATTTCTAGATCATGTTGAAGCATCCAGATATCATAAAAGACCAATGAGAAACCATTAAACAATTGAATTGGGAAGTTATATGCCATATTGAAAAGACAGAAGAAAAGAGCCAGGAGTATCAATCAAGAGTCTGTTCTATTAATCCAGCTGAAGGACAATAGTGACTTTGAAGACTGGTGAAAAGGTGAGAAAAATGCTGAGAGATTCTAGAGCTGTTTAGGATATGCATTTGAGGGGCATTTATGGTAGATTTAAAGGGGGAAATCAAAGTGAAGAATGACATCAAAGTTCCTGCCTTGAGCAGCTGGATAAATACTATTCATAATTTCTCAGAAACATTATAAGAAAAAAGATTAAGGCTTTAACTGGTTCCATAGAAATCCTAGATTTAGACCATGAATTTCTATTGTCAGGAACTGAGTTTCCATTCCACTATGAAATATTTGAACATATTAATACTCTATTAAAAAATAGAACCTCAGAGGGGAGGCAGGGGGGTTGGTTGGATGGGAAGAGATCAACCAATGAACTTGTATGCATATATGCATAACCCATGGACACAATCTGGTAGTGAGGTCCTGGTGAAAATGGGAGTGGGCTCGAAGAGGTTAATGGGGGAAAAGAAGAACCTATGTAATACATTTAACAATAAAGATTTTTTAAGTATTGATAAAATTTAGTTAATCTTTATTAGAAAGATCCCAAATAGCTCTTCACTTCCCTGTTTTTAGTAATTCAAATTACCACCTAGTCAAGATTCCCATTCTCTCACAGAACAGTCATTATTCCTGTCTCTATTGTAACACTTACTACAGTTTTCCTTATTTCAAATACATTAAAGTTGATTTTCTCAGCCCCAGCTTATGTCATGGTTAACATCTTGGACTCTGAAGCCAGCCATCTCGCCTGTAAGTCCTTGACACTAATTCTCTGAGGAACCTTGTATAGGTCACTTAACCTTCCAGAGTCTCAGTTTTCATGTCTAACAAATAAAAATAATTCTGGAGCCAACCTCATGGAATAAATGTGAGGATTGATGAGTAATACCTGCAATTTTATTGGGGTATTGTGGGAAAATGTTTTCCATTAATATCATGAACTCTCAATAGGGACTCTGTCACCCGTAACTCTGTTCCTCATAATACATAGAACAGTATTTTATATTTCATAAGAATTCAATGCATGATTGTTAAATCAATTTTATTATCATCCCCATCTTCTCAAATATAAATAGTTGGAAATTTTAAAGACCTCAAACTGTGTTTCTCTTTAAAGGCCTAACTAACCCTTATAGTTGACAAACAATTGCTGTTCTAGATCAGCAAGCTCTTTCATGCATTCAAATGTTTAAGTATTTTAAGTAAAGATTGACCTAAATCAGTGATGGTGAACCTTTTGAGCTCGGCGTGTTAGCATTTTGAAAAACCCTAACTTAACTCTGGTGCTGTGTCACATATAGAAATTTTTTGATATTTGCAACCATAGTAAGACAAAGACTTCTATTTTTGATATTTATTTTATATATTTAAATGCCATTTAACAAATAAAAATCAACCAAAAAAATGAGTTTGCGTGTCACCTCTGACACGCGTGTCATAGGTTCGCCATCACTGACCTAAATGAATATAAAGTCACTGGCACTATGATCAGTGATAGGTTCTTATTTGAAGCTAACCTTATCAATAAACTAGAATTATTTATTTTCCTTACAGTATCTAAACCAAATAATTAATGATCTGTAAACCACCTCCCATATGTACCACTATTTAGAGGAAACAAGTACGCAAAGAGTGAAACCTTTTATGGTATTAAATATAAGCAATTTTATATAATAATAATTATTATTCTGAATAATTTATTTCTTTAAGTTTAGATTTTTATACATCGGTTATGCTTCAGAGTCACATACAGGTAATAGAAATCCAGAATATGAGATTCCAAAACATTTGAGTTTGTGCAATATTGTTGGATCAGACAGAACTAAAAATCCCGGTCCCTTTGGATTCCTTATCATTGTCTAAAGAACTGTGACCCTTGGGTGTAGGCAGGGTTGGTAGGCAGTCCACAATAGGAATTAAGAATATATTTTCAGGTTTCTAGAGTCAGGTTTCCTAGGTTTAATCTATTCTTCCTGAGGAGTCTATATGTTAGTCGTGTGTGTCTGACCCAGTTTATGCACCTGTCAGGAATCTGTAAACCCCATATGCCCCCTGAGCTTCACTTGTTCAATGAAGATTTTCAACAGATATGATGCCACAGTGCCTCCTTTTCTAACACTTTTGTATTTCAGCCTCCTGGGAGGGCAGGGCACCGGCATGCCTGCCAAGTAGGAGTCCAGCATCTCTGGTATCCCGGTCAGAACTGACAAGACCTGGGGAGACTGGCTCTCATCCTACTTCAAGCTCAGGTGAAGTACCACATCAGAGAGTGAGGAATCCGGCTCCCCCAGAGGCTGACAGGCAGCACACCCAGGAGCTCAAAGGAGTTAACATCCTATGGACTAATTTGTGTGAATCAGAGAAAGACAAGTAGAAGTCATCAGACCAATCTCCTTCCTTTCCTCCTCTCCAAGGCGTGGTGGATCCCTAAGTTCTCTCTAAAAGCTGTCCAGCATGACTCATCAGCTGGCTGTGTTGTCTTGTCAAGCTGTGTGCAAGCCTGGGAATGCACCACCTTATTCTTTTTCCTTGCCTACCACCTTTTGTACTGTTCTTACTGACCTGGGATTGAATATTTCATCAAAGCCTTAGCTTGTAAGTGCTTTCTTACTTTGTTGAGAACCCAAACTAAGACACTGTGCAGTTTTGGACAAAATACTTAATCTTTCTGGGTTCTCATTTATTTATCTATAAAATGAAGATAAGAGAGCCTACATTATAGATTTTTAGATAAAACCAGAAGATACAGGTTATGCACTTAGAAGCATTTATAACTCATAGCAAGTTGTTATCAATATGAGCTATTTTTATTGCTTGCATAGTGAGAATATGGCAAATGACTGATCTGAAACCATGATATGGTAGTAATGGATCAAACTGACCTTACAGTCCTGTGATGATAATTATCCAATTGTTTCAGCTTTTTGCCATCTTCACATTAATGTCCAAACTCTTTGGTGTGACACTAATTCCAGTCTGCTAACAATTTAATTCTCCTATCTCATATCACTGACCTCCTTCATAGACCATGGATTATCTGCTCTTCCCTGACACACCATGATAATAATAGTAATAATAATTACAACTAATATTTATTGGGTACTTATTATAAGCCAAGCAAAGCACTATTCTAAATATTCAATGTACTATGTTCTTTGCTGCTCAAACACCTGGAAGAGCATTTAGAGAGAGTAAAAGCCAAAGTCCTCACAAGGTCCCTAAAGCCCTACAGGAACCAGACCCCATCTCACTCCTCTCTGCTAATATCCTCTTGCCCATTCTCTCTCAAGTGCTCTGGCTGATGTGTCACTCCTAGGACGCTGGGGGCTCTACCTCAGCCAGGCACCTGGGTCTAGCTGCCCCTTGTGGTGGCAGGTGTGCTCTGAAACAGATATCCCACTGGGCAACACCCTCACCTCCTTCCAATGTACTATGTTCCTTTGACTTAATGTTTTCTAAATAAAGTAAAATGATAGATAAGCCCTCAAACATTGAAAGGATATGCAAATATGTATTCAGATCCATCTGGCTCCTTTTCCCTTTACTCTGGAAAACAAAGCAATTCTGTGTTAAGTTCTCTGTAAAGTATTTTATAAATAAGACAATATCAAGAAAGCTTAATCTATTTTACACATGAAAGGGCAACAGAGAAGACTAATCATGGCATGAGGAATGAGGTATGCCCCCCCAGAGCCTTAGACCCAGCCATCAGTGTCCACCAGTACACCTCAGAGACCTGATTAATCCCGCAGTGGTGGGGAAGCTTAGTCATGCAGGCTGCACTGCCTGCTTGAAAGCAAAACCAACAAACTCAACACTTGTGCAAGTGATTGCTTTTGAAGCTTAAGGACTATTTTCTCTGTCCACCACAGTAATGCCAAAGACAATAATATGGTCTCTCTCAATTATTGCACGAAAGGGCCTTAATATTTTCCCTCACTTCTAGCTTGCAATTGGATATCATTTTATCTGCATTGGCGGTATATGATATAAATTTAAGTAATGAGTTAAGGAGCTGGAAATCCTGAGTTTGATTCCTATTTATAACCCTAAGATAAAAGGTAACTTATCTAATGTTTAAGCCTTCAGGTTCCTAATCTCTAAAATGGCATACGAACATCTATCTCTTCAGCGATATTGTGAGGATAAAATTAAATAATGTATGAAAAGCATTTAATGTTGTGCTTAATAGCTATTCATAATCTATTACTATATATTCTATGCATATATATATATATGTATGTATATAGATATATACTGTTATAATATATCTCATATTATAATACTAGGCTTCTGCAAATTTACGAGCATTATGTTCAAGATGTTCAAGAATCCCGAAGGGTACCCATATAGCATCTGTAACCTATAAAATGTAGTAATATGAACTATTACTGTTTTTCTGGCAATACACTATAAAACCATGGCAATAAGGATGGTGGGTGGACAGCTGGCTCACTTATTAGCAAAGTAACTCAACCCTACACATTAACTTTACAGCACAAACAATTCACATTCCCAATTCAGGAAAACTAAACCTATTACCGTTCGCTGCCTATATCTTATAGGGTCACTATATAATACTCATACCTGTAACCACTGAGTTCATGGACACTGATAACCTACTACCTGGCTGGTACAGCAGGCACCCTTCCCTTCTCCTCCTTCCTCCGAGAGTCTAACAGCCCGACTAAAGTCTCTTCAACACCTACTCTGAGTTGCTTCAGTTGTCGCCTCCCCCATGGAGACTTTTCTTTATTCACTCTGTCATTGTAGCCCCTGAGTGTCCCTATGCAATAGGATGAATCATAAACTACTGCATTTTGTCCATTACTCTCTCTCACCTAATAGACTGTGAGTTCCCCGAGGACAAGGAGTTATGCATTTTGTGTGTTTGTAGCAATAAAACTTAGCACAGAGACAACAACCCAGTTTATTTATTTATTCAGCAAGTTTGTTTGGCAAAAGGTCACTAAATATCTGCAACTTGCCGGGTGCCATTTTAGGCACTTGGGTTTCACTGGTGAATAAGAAGGATGCGGACCCTGCATCCTCCTGGTCTAGACAGGAACACAAGCCCTGGACAGATAACTAAAGTGGTGGCCAGTAGTGAAAGGGAAGTCTGAGGTTGAGGGGAAGCAAAGGCTGAAGTGCTAGGTGATGTCAGGGAGGAGTGCTCCAGACAGGAGGAACAACATTCTGGGAGTCCAAGGCAGAACCAACATGGTCTGAGTCAGGAGTGAGCTCCTGTATGGCTGGGGTTTGGGAAGCCCAGCTAAGGAGTAGACCTGAAAAGGTGAAATGTGTCCTGGATTTTCAGAACCTTATAGCTTATTCTGTGTAGTTTTAGTTGTCATGAGAATACATTGAATAGTTTACAGCAAAGGTGTGACATGATCGTATTTGTAGTTGAAGTGACCCCTGTGTGTGGTAAGGATTGAACACAGGGAAAAAGGTTTCCTTGGAGACAAGTTAGAAAACCTGTGAGATAATCCAGGTGAGACATAATAGGAGCCCAGATCTGACATATGTCAGGGGGAACTGAGAGGTGCTGACAGGTTCCAGAGATAATTAAGAGGTGAAGTAAACAGACTTTTGTTTTCATTCCACCTAAGGAGGGTATAAGGGGTACGAAGGAGTCAAGGGGTAGAATTAGTCTGTAATCGCATCCCAGATATTGGCATTTCTGTGATTACAACTCCCCATTGTCCCCCTCTTCTTTGAAGGCAAAGTCCAGATCAGGGGTCCTCAAACTTTTTAAACAGGGGGCCAGTTCACTGTCCCTCAGACCGTTGGAGGGCCAGACTATAGTTTTTTAAAAAAAACACTATGAACAAATTCCTATGCACATTGCACATATCTTATTTTGAAGTAAAAAAACAAAATGGGAACAAATATAATATTTGTATTTGCATGTGGCCTGCAGGCCGTAGTTTGAGGACCCCTGGTCCAGATCGTTAACACAGAAGACAGCCACAATCTGGACCCAACCTCAGCTCTATATTTTGGGCTTTTTCCTTCACTGATGCCAAACTCTGTGCAGTTTTCTAAGCTTGCCACACAGCTGTGCCTTGCCTATCTTCCCATGCTTTCCTCCCTTTCCTAGATTTACATATATGTGGCAATTTACATATATGTACATATTCATATTCTTAAAAATTCCCCAAATCCTTCAACTCAGGTATCAAAATTACAAAACTTAAAAAACCTTCTGCTACCTATTCCATTATCTTTGTTCCCTTTTTATTTTAAATAAGTTATTTTTACACTTAACCACGTTCAATTGGAATACTGTGGTTATGCCTGGTATTGTTTATATATTTTAGCATATCTACTTCAATATTTTAAATTTTATTCCCTCTACGCCTAGATAAAATTAGATGGTAGCATTTAGAATACTAAAACTAGAGAATTGTATGATATTTTTCTTTTGGTTTAAAGAGCCAATCTTTAAGAATAAAATGGGGGGGGTGGAGAGGGAGAGGGAGTGAGAGAGAGGGAGAGAGAGAGAGAGAGAGAGAGAGATAGAGAGAGAGAGAGATTTTTCTTGCATAATTCTGAAGTAATCAACTTTAGAAGTAGAAAGGAGAAAATAAGTAAAATTAAAATGCATGAAGTATTGGCCACTGCCCTAAATCTCATTACTCAAATTATCTCACTTTATCTCTAGAATGATCGAGTGGGGCTAGTTTCAGTAGTTCTGTGCAATATTTAGTCTCTAGCTTTTGGAAACTCTAGGGATAGATTTAGGAACCTTCATAAAGGTGCTCACAGGAAACTAAAATGCATTGCTCATTGTTTTCCTGAGTACAGGCCCCAAAATGACTTCTTCCTTGTTTTATATTCCACATTATAGGGAATGACATCATTAAACCAGAACTCGATTTACACTGGGTGAAGGGGAAACCTTGTCAGGGATAAATTAGATTGCTGTTCAGTTACAATAAAGGTCTCATCTTTCATTGTAAAGACTTCAAATTCTTCCACAAGCGTCCAGGAAATGCACACAATAATAGTGTACAGAAGGACAACAAGAAGAATAATCCAGGGGATACTTTCCGTAAAAGGACAAGTAGTGCTTTGGAACCAGTTCCCAATGACCTTCCCTTACATGGCGGTTGTTATTTATACATAATGTATTGCATTTGTGTTTGCTTTTGGGACCTGGGAAAGTAGTACACTATAATAGAAAATACATGGATGCTAAATCTGATTTCTTTTATCTGCCGCTTCTGGAAAATGACCTAACTGCGGGCACTTTTTTTAAAATCATTTTAATTATTACTCGAGAATATGTTTTTATTGATTTGAGAGAGAAAGAGAGAGAGAGAGAGAGAGAGAGAGAGAGAGATCTATCAATTGGTTGTCTCCCATACACATCCAGGCTGGGGATCAAACCCACACCCTGGTTATGTGTCCTGACCAGGAATCACACCCTCGACCTTTCCAGTATGGGACAAAGGTCCAATCCACTGTGCCATCTGACCAAAGCCAATATCTATTTTTAATTTACACTAGAGATTATAATACCAATTTGCCAGTATGGCTGAGAAATTGAAATAAATTTTGAAATAACAAACTTCTAGCATAATGCATGACACATAATACAATATTTTTACTTGTATGTTGGTTTCTGGACTTTAAAAGACATATTCTTCAGAAGCACACATGTATGGCACAACAATAGTTTAATAAAAAACACAATGTGCTAATTCTTACCACACTTCAGGTTCATTGACTGTCAGACAGTGACATAACCTTTCACAGAGCTCACGAGATTTGTGGGAAAATGCCATCAGCAACAGAGGCCATATCAACAGTAAATGACTTCTTGTGCTGGGCACAATCTAGTTCAGTTTAGTCCCAAATTCTAATTTAAAAAAAAAGTTTTTTTATCTTATGTTTCTTTTTTCCCCCTAAGCAAGTTTTAATTGAAAATTAGTAGCTGGAGAATATGACCAATAGAATCAGTTTAGTTATAAATACTCTACAGTGACATACTCTTTATTTGAAGAAAATTAAAGTGCCAAAGATAATTATATCATATTTATAGACCTATTGCTTTAAATACATGAGAATTTTACAAGGAAACATTAAAGAAAGATGGCAATTTACCCTGTGAAAACAAAATAAAAAAAATGAACAAAAACACATGGCCTTCAGGCTTAGTGATAAGAACTGTTAACAGTGATCTTAATGTGAACTTGTTGGCCTAGTTTGTTCTTTGAAGTTTCTTTTTTTTTCTTTGTAGTTGATTACAAGCTGAATTATTTTTATGCAGATGACTTTCAAATTTATAATTTAAATCAAACAACTTTCTTTGAGTTCCAAACTCATGTCTAAGTATCTTGAAACTTCATGTGGGTGTCACATAACATTGCTGAAAGCCAAACATCATCACCTTTCCCTTATAGCTTCCTTCATCTCTATTTCATTTAAAGCTACAACTGAGCATACACTGACACTTCGTGTCCTTTACCCAAAATATACACAGCTAATCACTGCTCCAACACAATTGATTCCTCTTCCATAAATCTGTCACATGATCCCAATTCCCTCCAATACCATTGCTGCTTAGCAGTCTGACCCACCTCCTCACCCCCCCACTAATAAAATAGTCTCTACCAGATCTAACTTCTCAATTCACTCCATTCCATTCTTCATACGTGATAGCATGATCTTTCTAGAAAGTAAATGTAAATATGTGCATATCATACCCCACTTTAAGTCCTTTCCAGATGTTCAAAGATAAATTTATTGTTTTAAACTCTTCAACATGGGTATATAACCTTGACTCAGACAGTCTTTTCAACTTCAGTCCTCTTTCCTGCCATCACAGACATTTCCATGAACTGCCATATTAATGCTCATATTCCAGCCTTTTTACACAAGGCTCCTCCCGCCTGAAGCATTCATTGCAACCCCTAAAGCACTATCCTCCACTAGTATTCACATTTCAATTTAGAGTTTACTTTCTGAGCAAAGCTTCCTTTGTTATCCCCTTCACTCAAATCTCCTTTTGTATAGTTTCATAGAAATCTGTATTTCTCATAACATAAGATTCATTTTTTAGGTTTAATTGTGTATCTCTACTAGAGTGACAATTCTCGAAAGGCAAGGAGATGCATTTACCTCAAGACCTGGCACATTATCTGGAGCACAAAATATGTGCAATGTGTAAACTACACAAAGGTGGGTACAATCTGAAATCTAGTCTCCTACTTTGCTGAGAAAATTGAGTGCTCAGGAGAAAATTTCCACCTGCTCTAATACCATCTCTAAAAACCTACATGAATCTGTGCCCTATTACTCAACCTTTCCTGTGTTGAGCACTAGGCCATGCATTCAAGGACATTGTCCATGTTTTATTCTCTTTTTCTCCTTTACTATATATATATATTTTTTTCCCTGTCTGTTGAATTATTCCCAAGAGAAATTGCCTCTACTTACTATCTCTAATCATCTTCTCTCTTTTTTCTGTTAAACAATCCCAGGTTAGATTTTTGTCTGTGTCATTTTATTGAAAATTCTCTTGTCAAGATCACAAATGTACTCCAAGTGGCTAAATTCAATGGTTAATTATACTCATCTTAGTCTACCACTCAATTATTTGGTATGTTTGAACATTCCCTGCTTCTTGAGTGATGGTTATTTCTAGTTCTCTTCCTACACTTTTCTCTACATCTTTTATTTTTAAATTGAGAGAGAGAGAGAGAGAGAGAGAGAGAGAGAGAGAGAGAGAGAGAGAAAACATGGATGTGAGAAAGAAAAATTGATTGGTTGCTTTTTGTATGTGTCCCAGTGGAGGTTGAACTCAAAACCTAGGCATGTGCCTTGGCCCATAATCAAACTCACAAACTTTTGTTGCACAGGAAGATGCTCCAACCAATTGTGCCACCCACCTGAGGCACTTCTGTGTATTTCTTAGTTCTTTTTGATTTTTCTGTTTCTATCTGAACTCACAGCTTACTCCTCAGACCTGTCCACAATATTTTTAAAGTATTTTATGTCAACAATTCCAAAAATTATTTTTTTCAACCCAAACCTGTTTTCTGAAATTCACACTTTTATAGCCACTGCTGAATCATTATTTTCAATGGGAAACCTAGAGTCGTGACTTCTAAAGATATCCAAAACAGAACTTTTAGTTTCTATAAAAATTTGTCCACACATAGTCTTTTCCACTTCCAGAAATGAAAAAAAAAAATCCCTTGGTGCTCAGGCCAAAATTGTGGTCTCTCCTTCTCCACAAACCAGAAATGCCTTTTTTTAAAAAAATATTTTATCTTAAAAATATCCAGAATCTTACCACTTCTCACTGGCTCTACCTCTAGCAACCTTGCTCAAACCATCACCATCTCTTATCTGGACCACTGCATTAGATTCCTAAGTGGTCTCCCTGCTTCTACCTTTGTCCTGACACAATATATTCAAATTGCTGTCAGAATAATTTAAAATGTTAAATTAGATCCCATCACTCTGACCAAAGCAAAAGTTTACTGTTTTGCTATAAACTTCAAGGACATAGTATCCAGCACTTGCTTACCTCTGACCTCATCACCTCCCGCCACCCCAACTCTGCTTCAGGCACTCTGGCATCCTTGATCTTGCTTACACATGACAGGCACACTCTTGCCTCAGAGTCTTTCCACAGGCTGTTCCATCTGCTTGGAACACTTTCCTCCTAGATACCTATACATCTGCTCCTACCTCCTTCAGCTCTTTGGTCAAATGCCATCTCTGTGAACTTCATATTGACTAGCCATTTTGTAATTTCATTCGTATCCAACACTCTCCGTTCTCCTTACCCGTCTACTTTTTTTTTGTAATCTCAATAACACTTATACCTTCTAACATAACAGTGTAACTGATGTTCTAATGTCTCCTCTCACATTAGAATGTAATTCCTTGAATTTTTTTTCCCCTCCCTTTGATTTGCTGCTGCACCTAAATTAATTTATGGCACATAATGCATTCTCAATAAACATTATGGGACAAATAAGCATGCCTTTTACAATAAACATTCTGTTTCTCTTTAGTTTATTAAATTAAAAGTGAGCTGTGTAAAAGAGCGATCTCATTCACTCTTTGAGAACTTGGGACACAGCTTTTCATATAAATGAAACAGGCAGATTGCTATAATTGCAAAACTAAAATAGCACTTAGGTTTGGTTGAATCGAGATCCACTCATTTTCCATATGGGAAAAATAAGCCTGCTTTTCAAAGGAACTTATAGTCACAACTAATTATAACAGTGATTTTTTATTTTTGAGACTTGGAGTGCTGAACACACAATACAGTGTACAGGTGATGTATGGTGGAACTGTGCACCTTAATCTGGATAATTTTGTTAACCAGTGTCACCCCAATAAATAATTCTCTTATAGAATATTTTGAAAAATTCAAGAAGAAGAAAACACTTATAATTCCATTTCCACAAACCAGAAATCAACACTTTTAATATGGATGTATTTGATTCATCTTTTTTTCCTCATACACATGCATATATGTACAAATATCTAAAGGTATTACCACTTAGTATATATAATCTTCTATTATTTAACTAGGAGCCCAGAGCGTGATTCAAAATCATGAGGTGTGGCCCACCCACCTGCAGCCCTGCCTTGACAGCGGAACCTGTCCACACAGAGCTCCAGCGTGCCTGGCCCAACCTCTAAACCAGTGATGGCGAACCTTTTGAGCTGGGTGTGTCAGCATTTTGAAAAACCCTAACTTAACTCTGGTGCCGTGTCACATATAGAAATTTTTTGATATTTGCAACCATAGTAAGACAAAGATTTATATTTTTGACATTTATTTTATATATTTAAATGCCATTTAACAAAGAGAATCAACCAAAAAAAATGAGTTTGCGTGTCACCTCTGACACGCGTGTCATAGGTTCGCCATCACTCTAAACACTCCGGCCTTCTCTGGCCGCTTCAAGCCCTGCCCTTAGTCCCTCCAGCTGCCTGGGGCTGGTCCTGCCTTTTCTGGGTGCCGCCTGACATCCAACCCATCTCCAGAGCAACGTGGGGGCTCCACCCCATCATTGCGCCAGAGGAGAGCTTGGAAGCCTCCACCTGCTGCACTGTGCTACTTCCCCTGGCAGGTGGGCCAGGAGGCACTCAGAGTGCGAGCAGGGGTGGCGAAGGACTGGTGAGGGGGGCGCTGTGGGTTCTCACCCCTGCCATCCCTGGCATGGGATGGTCCCGTCTCCTCTGGGCGCCTCCCCACTTCCACCCATCTCTGGAGCAATGCCCTAGCTAATATGCAAATGACCTGGTCATTACCCTTTATGTATGGATCATTAGCATATTAGCTCTTTATTAGTATTGATTCTTTTAAATTTATTGTAATCAACACAACTAAATGTTCAAAAATGAAGGAAAATACAGTAAAAGCAAAATCTCTCATGAGTAATAGCATGATTAATTTACTCTGTTTGTTGTAGGTTTCAGAATGATCCTTTTGATATATCTGTTTACCCAGAGGATATAAATATTCTCCATTTTAAAATTCAAAGTTATATGCAAATTCTGTCTTATTTGTAAATGTAGAACATCCAATCAACTAGAGGAACACCATCCATTTTGGTGGAGTTACTAGGGAGATGTCCCTGGTTATTTTATCAGATTTGAAGTTTGTTCTTACATAGATAAGCAGGCAACTCAGCTCACTTGCCACTTAGCTATCCTTACTTAGAGCAACTCTACCAGAGAAAAGTAATTGATGGGAACAATTATCTTGCCAGCCTTCACACCTGCTCCCTCATAACAGTCAACCAACCAACTAAACAACAAATAAATAGGAACAAACCCACTATTCTCCTGAAAATAAAAAACATTGTTTCTTAAGTATCTGGATAACGGTAACAAAACCAATTCTCCTTGAATGACATAGATAATTTCACACAGAGGAAGGCGTAACAATTGCCTTTGCCTCAAGAATCTGGTTACTTCAAACAAAACATTTATTATTGGTTCGATTGTCTGTGTGTGCTTTTCTTTCTTTTCTTTTACTTTTTTTTCTGGTGCAAAGTGAGGCAAAATTGCCTTATTTTTCCATTTAACTTTCATTAGGCTTACCATCAAGAATAGAAGAACTCATTCTTTATCCTTGAGTCAATGTGAAAACTGTCTCCCTTTAAGCCATCACATAAATTACAGCAAGGCAGGGACCAATATCCTTGATGTTCCTATTTAATCCATGAATTATTTTTTTAAATAGCACTTTCCCTTGTTTTGTTGTATAAAGGAATACACTGGGGGAAAGTTTCAGAACTTCATTCAGTCTTCTCTGAGTTTTAGAGGTAGACATAAAATACTCATTTGACATTTAGCATTCAAATCACATGTAGTGGCATGCTTGTTGTATAGAGTTTTCCACAGTTACTCCCTGCCTACTGTAACAGAATCATGTTTTATCAGGTTTCTTTCTGAGGTTAGTGCACAGTTCCCCGAACACCCCATTTGAATGTGAGGTTGGCCTATTCTGGCATTGCATCTAGAAAGAATCATCCAAAAATAGGAAACTTGGGAAAACTCAGAGTTAAGCAGTTTGTCTGAATATCAACTTGAAGGCATGTGCTCCAAAGGCTCCTAGACCTATGAGGGAGGGAGTGAGAATTGGTTTCTGGCCACAGAACTAAAAAGGATTCATATCTTTTCTGTTCACCTTTCATTAATTTGAGGTTATTTTAACAGATATTATGTAGTAATCATTGCTTTATATATTGGAGATACAGAAGTAAATGGGGCGAAGTTATCCTTCATGGAACTTATGTGCCTGAAGGTAAGATAATGAATGGAAGTGCTTACCACAGGGCTAGTTCATGGTTATAGATACAAATGGTTCTACAAAATTTCCAATAAAAAAACAGAGCTTTGCCCAGCCAGCATGGCTTGATGGTTGAGCCTCAATTTGTGAACCGGGTGGGGCACATACACAGGTTGTGGGCTTGATCCCCAGTAGGGGGCATGCAGGAAGCAGCTGATCAATGATTCTCTCTCATCATTAATGTTTCTATCTCTCTCTCCACCTCCCTTCCTCTCTGAAATCAATAATAATATAAAAAACACACAGATAAACAAGATCACGAGAAAGACAAATACCATATGATCGTACTAATATGTGGAATCTACTGCACAAGATAAACTGAGAAACAAAATAGAACTGGAGGCATGGGACTGGACAGTGCTGGAGGGGAGTAGGGTGCGGGGTGACTGGATCTAGAAGGTGAAGGGATTAGCTAAAGAACATGTATGCATACCCCATGGACACGGGAGACAACAGCTTGGTGAAGGCCAAGGGAAGGTGGAAGTGGGCAAAGAGGGGGGAGGGAGGATGAGGACACCTGCAATGTCAACATTAACAATTCTTAAAAAAAATAAAATAAAATAGATAAATTTAAAAAATAGTAATGGGTAAAGTTTTCAGCTAACTAGCCAAATAGTAAGTAAATGGCATGTTTTTGGAGTTATACTACCTGGGTTCAAATCCTAGGAAAATCACATACTGGTTTTCTGTCTTCAGACAATTTACTAAAACATTTAGTGCCTTAGTTTTTTGTTTTGTTTTGTTTTTGTGGTTTTATTTTTTTTTTGGGGGGGGGGTTGCTATAATGGCAAAAATAACAGTGCCTAGAATTGTGGTGGGTCACAAAGAAATCACTCCGTGTAAAACAGTGTGACACCTGGAATGTGAAAGCTCAAAACATGTAAACTATTGTGTCTGTGTGTATGTATCATGTCTCATTCAATAATAATTTATTCTACTTCAAATAGTTTTAATGGAGGGAAGTAAGCCTACAAACTAACATGCCTTTTGTAATTAAAAAAAAAGCACAAAAACTAAAAAGACTATTTAAACCGTTTTCAGGAAATATATAAAACTTTAGTTGTTTTGGTGCATTAATAATTTGTGCTATGTCCTCTCAAGCAAGAGAAACAAAAGCAAAAATAAATAATGGGGTTACATCAATATAAAAAACTTCTTTACAGTGAAGGAAACCATCAAAAAAATCAAAGACAACCTACTGATTGGGAGAGTATATTTGCTAATGATATATTTGACAAGGGATTATTATAAAAATACGTAAGAAACTCACACAACTTACAAAAAAAAAGAATCCAATAAAAAAATTGATAGAGGACCTGCATAGATATTTCTCCAAAAGAGAACATACAAATGGACATTAGACATATGAAACAATGCTCAGCATCACTAATCATAAAAAAATGAAAATCAAAACCACAATGAGATACTATCTCTCACCTGTCAGAATGACTATTAGCAAAATAAGTATTGAAAAGGATGTGGAGAAAAGGGAACTCTTGTGCACTGTTAGTGGGGGTGCACATTGGTGCAGCCACTGTGGAAAATAGTATGGAGATTCCTCAAAAACAACAAAAAATAGAACTAGCATATGACACAAAAACCTCACTTCTGGTATTGATCCAAAGAAAACAAAAACACCGATTTGAAAAGAAATATGCACGAGAGAGAGAGAGAGAGAGAGAGAGAGAGAGAGAGAGAGAGAGAGAGAGAGAAAGAGAAAGAAAGAAATGTGCACCTCTAAGTTCACTGCAGCAGTATTTACACTAGCCAAGATGTAGAAGCAACCTAGGTGACCACAGATAAAGAAACAGCAATAAAGAAGAATAAAATCTTGCCATTTGCAATAACATGGATGGACTTATTGGCCATGATGCTAAGTAAAGTCAGACAGAGAAAGACAAGTACCATATGATTTCACTTATATGTGGATTCTAAAAATAAATACAAAACAAAAACAGACATAGAATCAGATCAAACTTGTATTAATACATGGGTATACAAATTTTTAATGAATTATAAAGTTTGTGGAACACATTATATGTTCTAATAATTGTGTTAAGCACTGATCTAAAATTTAATTACAAGAGGTTTTTGCTGTGACAGTCTTTGCCTGGTAGGAGAGACAGACAGGTATACAGTTAATTATAATATAAGTTGACATGTAGAAATAGTTTTTTTTTAAAGTAGGTATGAGTCAATGTGATACAGTACAGCAAGCTGAAGATGGCTGAGATTTTTTATAAAGAAAGGGCAGCTTAAATGGATGTTTTTATAAATGCATAAAATTTTTCTATAGAGCCAATGAAATTAAATGCCCATTCATAAATTTAGTAAATGCATACCATGGATCAACTAATTTTTAGGTTGTGTTTTTATTTCTGTCAACTTTACTGCCCCTAAAATGAAAATAAGTGTAACAGTGATGCCAAATAAAGTATTATTCATTGATTGGTTAATTGATTTATGTGGTATATCTCTTAAGTATTGAGAGCAATGAGACAGAAAAAGACTACAGTCATAGCTTATAAACTCTGCACTGCCTTTGAACTTTACCCAAGCTTAAGATTGTTTTCCACTCTTGTTTAATCCCCACAATAATAAAATGTAGTGAACACTGTAATTTTTATAGAGTCTTAATAACACCAAAGAGTGTGTAGACCCTGCAGGCAATCTTGACCAGTCCTCTATGCACGTAGCTTCCAGGCAGAGCAGCAGAGTTAGGCAGCTAAACTTTCATACCTAAACCCATACTCAGGGTTTATACCTAAACCCTGCATACAGTGCTTCTGAGACAACAGTTTTCAAAAAGAGTCTTGTTTATACCCAAATTTTACCTAACATATGGACTTTAGCATCATGCCACAATATTATAAAGAATTTCACTGTATTATATCCAATCAGAAAAAATCCTGTCATCTTCCTCTCAGAGAGAGCATTTTTCTGATTCATTATTGGTCTCATTCACCATGTGTTTGATTTTCTTGTCTGGCACATTAACAAGTGTTAAAATGGAGAGTTTATGGAAATGCTTATTTAGGATTAATAATTCCTTTAAAATACACGATCTGATGAACTAATTTGCAGGGTAAATTCAGGTTATTCATTAAAGAAAATACCCCATATATCCTTTCTAATTGGTGTTTTTGGTTTCTTGGGATATATTCCTAGAAGTGGGATCACTGGGTCAAATGGGAGTTCCATTTTTAACTTTTTGAGGAAACTCCATACTCTCTTCCATAGTGGCTACACCAGTTGGCATTCCCACCAGCAGTGCATGAAGATTCCCTTTTCTCCACATCCTCTCCAGCACTTGTTTGTGGATTTGTTGATGATAGCCATTCTGACAGATGTGAGATGATACCTCATTGTTGTTATGATTTGCATATCTCAGATGATTAGTGACTTTGAGCATATTTTCATATGTCTCTCAGCTTTCTGAATGTCCTCTTTCGAAAAGTGTCTATTTAGTTCCTGTGCCCATTTTTTGATTGGATTGTTTATCTTCCTTTTATTAAGTTGTATGAGTTCCCTTTAAATGTTGGAGATTAAACCCTTATCAGTGATAACATTGGCAAATATGTTCTCCCATGCAGTGGGCTTTCTTATTTTGTTGATGGTTTCTTTTGTTGTGCAGAAGCTTTTTATTTTGATGTAGTCCCATTTGTTTATTTTCTCTTTAGTTTCCATACCCTAGGAGCTGTATTGGTGAAGAAATTGCTTCGGCATCTGTCTGAGATTTTGTTGCTTCGGATTCCTCTAGTATTTTTATGGTTTCCTGTCTTACATTTAAGTCCTTTATCTATTTTGATTTTATTTTTGTGTATGGTGTAAGTTGGTGGTCTAGTTTCATTTTTTTGCATATATCTGTCCAATTTTCCCAATACCATTTATTGAAGATACTGTCTTATCCCAAGAAACAGAAACACCAATCAGGATATATGCAACCCTATGTTCACATCAGCACAATTTACCATAGTTTGTCAAACTGCAGTGGGAAGGCCAGGGAGGGTTGGGGGCAGGAGGGAGGGGAGTAAGAGATCAACTGAAGGACTTTTATGCATGCATATAAGCATAACCAATGAACACAAGACACTGGGGGGTAGGAGAGGCCAGGGGAAGGTCAAGGGGGAATAAAAGGAAACATATATAATACTCTTTGAATACTTTAATCAATAAAACAAAATTTAAAAAATAAAACGATTTTTAAAATTTTGAAAATAAAAATAAATTTAACATAAAAAAGAAAAGAAAGCACCCCAAAGCCTTTTGATGTTAATGCCTTCCAAAACACCGTGGGGTACAAATGCTGAATTTTAGGGTTGCCTTACAGCCTTGTGGTGATTGTGCACCTGAAACAGGGAGCCAGCTGCACTTTTTGTTTCTGATACAATTCTAAGAATTTCTGGGGGGAAAAAACTTAAATTTTACAATGCTGAATGGTGGTAGGATGGGGCGGAGACTCAGGGATCCATCCTTTCCTATCTTGCCAGCTCGCTCTCCTACTGCCAGCAGACAGATAAATCACCCAGCTCCTTCGTTTCTCCTAGTTCATCAGGAGGATTCATCTTCATTTGAAAAGCACTTTGCAGTTCTTAAGGGATAATTCTGTAAGTGCAGTATGATGTTTCATCCCAAAACAACAACAAAATTGGATTTTAGCAATCCACAAAGCAGCCTCCAATGACCCCTTGGAGTTATAAAGCTAAGTCTAAACAGGAAACCAGATAAATTCAAATTGAGATTCTCAAAGTTAAAAGTGTCTGCTATGCTTTTTCTCTCTGATTTCTAATGTTCTTCCAAAGGCTTAATATGGTGCCACCATGCGATATTCAAACATTCTAAGAGCACTACCTATGCTAGGAGTCTTGGTGGATATAAACAATAATGCAAATATTAACCTCAAGAAGCCAACAGTCTGGTATTTGTTAAGACTGGGATAGTGTATTTATTTATTAGTTTAAAATGTGTTTTATTGATTTTCAGAGAGAGAGGGAGAGGGATAGAGAGATAAATACCTTGATGAGAGAGAACTCTTAATTGGCTGCCTCCTGCACGTCCCCTACTGAGGATCCAACCTGAATACGGACATGTGCCCTCATCAGGAATCAAACCAGTGACTTTTAGTTTCATGGGTTGATGCTCAACTACTGAGTCATTCTGGCTGGGATCTATATTTAAATTACAGTCTTTATACTATACTTGGGGCTTTGACTTACGCTCATCTACATCTTATATAATCTTCACAATAACCCCATGATGCAGTTATGTTATCCTTTCTTTGGAAAATAGGTTTTAATTTTATTGATCATATTAGCCAATGATCCAGATCCAAGACAATGTCATT
>NW_006288013.1:119726-133059 GCF_000327345.1 Myotis davidii | reverse complement strand
CAGGTCAAAGTCATCTTCTGCTCTTGTCCACTCAAATAACTTCTTAATTGGTTTCCATGTATTTTCTTGCCTCTTTCCCACCCGTTTTGTATGTGAAAGCCAGAGTAAGCTTTTAAAAATTTAAATAAGACTATACTAATGCCCAGTTTGAAATGTTTCAGTGATTTTTTTTCACCTTTAGACTAAATTTCCCAACTTTTGGCCTACAGTGCAGCATTGCATGATGGGGTCCTTGCCTACTTCTTCAACCTCATCTCTCTCCCACCACCTCTTTGTCTCTTATGCCTTACTCATGCTGGTCTTTTCTGTTACGCTAACTAACTCATCCTAGCCTTGGGTTTTTGTACACAGGTTTGCCTTTGCTTTGAATTCTCCCCAATCCCAGCTTCCTTCCTACTTCCTATCAAGTTCACCATTCTGAGGTTCTTGGCCTAAATAATCTCTCTTTAGAGAAGCCTTTTTGGATCACCCTGTCTAAATTAGAGCCCTCCTGGCATAGTTCAGTGTAGTGTGGTTATTTCATAGTGTGTTTCACAATTTAAAAGATTCATTTTTTGTTTTTGTATATTATTTTATACTCATTTAATTTTTTTATTGATTTCAAAGAGAGGAAGGGAGAGAGAAACATCAATGATGAGAATCATCAATTGGCTGCCTCCTGCATGCCTCCTATTAGGAATCGAGTCTACAACCCAGGCATGTGCCCTGATCTGGAATTAAACCCTAATCTCCTGGTTCATGTGTTAAAGCTCAACCACTAAGCCACACCAGCCAGGCTAGACTATAAACTTTTCATAATGGAATGTAACAATGAATAAAAACAACCTGCACTTCAGGTATCCAGAAGCTCCTTGCCCATGGCAGGCACTCAATATTTAAGAAATTAATACACTAATTTGGAAGGTTATTTCAATCATCTGCCTACATTATAAATGCCTTTAGATTTTCATTTACACATATAATCATCCTAGACAATTTTATCAAATGTCTTTATTTCTGATATTGTGCTGTTATATATCTATATAGATACATATATATGTATCTATATATACATATATAGATTTCTGAAAAATTTCTACATATATAGAAAAATATATATGTAGATATTTTGAAAAATCTATACATATATAGATTTCTCAAAAATTTCTGAAAACTTCAAACTTCATGATCTATATTTGCATGCTTTAAAACTTAATTATTTCTACTTAAATATTATAATAAAATTGAAAATTTACCAAGTCCTTCCTGTGCCTCTCATGATGACCCAGATCAATGTGAGCAATTTCTGATAATAATCTCTTGTTAGTTTTCAATATTAGGACCCTGCTGATTTCTCATGTTTTTTTGCTAGTCTGTTTTGTTGTTTGAGTTTTAATAAATATCACCCTTCATTTAATGAGAAAATACCTCAAATATTTATCACATGGTCTAACTTTAAGATTAAGGTATAGAATATTTGACATTCTAGGTCAGTGGTCGGCAAACTGTGGCTCACGAGCCACATGCAGCTCTTTGGCCCCTTGAGTGTGGCCACAAAGTTTCAATTGCACTATACGTGCGTGACCACACATGGTATTCTGTGGAAGAGCCACACTCAAGGGGCCTCAGTTTGCTGACCACTGCTCTAGGTCCTTTGCAAAAAACAATTTCCTAATTCCAGGAGGAAATAATCACTCTTAAACCTATTGATTAGCTGTATTCAATAACACATCAATTCTTAATTTGATCTTCAAAATACACACACACACACACACACACACATACACACCACAAACCTGTGAGAAATGACCTCCATTTTACTAGTAAGGGCCTCAAGCACAGGGAAAGGTGATTTAGTCAAAGTCATATTGCTTGTTAGAAGGAGAAGAAAACAAAACACAAAAAACAAAACTGGAGCCCAGGCCTCCTGAAGCCTGCCTCTCATTTCTGGTTGTTGGCATGATATAGTCATGAATCACTGGAGACAGATCCTATTGCCTAAGGATTGCTAACAAGGGAGGTGTGAGCTCCCATTAGAGGAGTGTGGCCTCTACTGAACCTCAGGCATCTTAAAGCACATGGGTACTTCAGGTTGAATCTTGGGCTGCCAAACATACAACACCTTTCTGTAGAGATCACAAGGCAAGGACTCTGAGGCAGCCACTGCTCAAGCATCTTGTCTGTCTTCCCAGAAGGCATATTAGGAAAAGGTTGTTTTCCTTTATTTCCTCTTAAATCTGCCATTTAAAGCAATTAATCACCTGTGGGGTCTCTAGTTCCCAGGAGAGCCTCTAAGTGCTCTTGCTGTATTCCACATCCCTACACTGAACCCATTTCAAGTCAGTGACTACATTTATAATGACTTAATTTAGGTAATTTAAAAATACTCTTATTTTATTCCAGATAACATTTGAAGTTGTTCAATATAAAAGTACAGGGGAAAGAGGCCAAATACATTGGCGACAATCAAATAATAATACTTGTTTATATTTATTGAATGCTCATTATATGCCAGCCATTATGTTGGCTTTATATATCATGTTTGTCCTAATCTATATATCAGATGATATCTACCTATGAGAAACAGACTTCAAGAAATGAAGTATTTTCCCACAAAAATAAAATATGGTGGAGCCAAGACTTAAGCTCAGGTGTGCCTCACCTCCTACTCATAACTTCGCAAGCACCATGATATATACATCTATATAAAAGCCCTCTCACTGATCCCTACCTCCCAAAGGAAAACAAGGCATGACACAACAGTGTAGTTCCATGGAATTATACATTAAAAATTTGGCTGTGAAAAATTTCAGTACTGAACATGCAATTTAGCTATCCATTTTGTAACAGACAGGACAAAGCAAAGACCAATACAGAAAGGTCCAGGGAAATGGTAGGTGCCTGATTAGGAATCAATTAGTCCTGATATTGAATTCTAGCTCAGCCACCAACTAGCTGTGTGACTTCAGGCGGGTTAGTTCTGTTCTCTAAATCTCAGTTGAGTCATCTGTAAAATAGAGATGATAAAACTACTTTGTTTTACTACTGAGAAGTTGAGAGATCACATGTGCTAGGGAGCTGGCACAGAGCCTACCACAGAGCACTGACTTAAAAAGCTCACAGTTGTTGTAAAACTGTGGTTGGGCCATTGTAATATTGATTCCTCAAAATAATACTGCAATTTAGGGCTCACAGCCTGCATTTTACAGAAGAACCTGAGGCTTACAAAGGGTTAATTATTTGGTATGGTCATGCAGAGCTGGGATAAAAACATATGCACAAAAACTCCCCATTCAATATATTTTTCCCATCACACATGGTTTTATGTGTCTAATCAAAGGAGGGAGACCTGTTTATCCAAATGAAAAACCCTTTGCATGCTTCAAGCTCTGAGAAGCATTGCCTGTGAGGGTTGCTGTAGCACTCAGCACAGTCATGGCCAACGCACGTCTGGATGACAGCTTTACAAGAAAGGTAAAGGCCTTCCTATGTCACTGGTTCTTAAATCACAGGCCCGTTGTAAAGCCCAAGGGTATGGTGGAAAATGAAGTTATTTAAGGCAATTTTGTGGGAATGGGGAGGATGATGTGCTCTGACTTTATACAAGGGTAATGTGGGAGCCTCTTCAGGAATGAATTCTCATAAAATATCCACTCTCAGTACATTTTTGAAAAGTCAGGCTTTGACTGGGGTATGGCAAATGGTGGATAGCTTTGCTGCACATTTCTTTAAAATCCTAAGACAATTAATAAATCACAGAGACTTAATGGTGGGACTCAGGCTGTTTATGTGGGAAATGACACATTCTTTTCCAGAAATTCGGCAAGAATTTGGAGCAAGACAAAGAGAAAGTTCAAACTTTGGGAGAAGAAAATTGCCTTAAGCATGACCTATATAAATGATAGAGCTATTTATTATTTCATGACTATTTGTCTCAACCAAATACTAAAAATGGAATTAATTCCTCCTTAACCAGGGGGCTCTGTATACAATTTAGCCTTTGCTCACTTAACTTGGGAGTAAGTCACTTCCTTTACCTTTATTTTTCATCCTATATAATAAAAGAGAAACATGCAAATTAACTGTCCCTCTGCTACACTCAAGCCACATCCATAAGCCACACTCACCAGCCAATCAAGAGATAATATGCAAATGAACCCAACTAAGATGTTGGCGCCCACAGAGCTGGAGCAGGCAGGAGGCTTGGGTTGCCCCCAGCGATGGAGGAAGCCAAGCTTCCCACTTGCCCTGGCCAGTCCTCGGCTCTGCTCAAGGCTACAAAGTTTCAATTATAAAAGATAAATAAATCCCAGATACCTGCTGAAAAAAAGAAAAGAAAAAAGAAATAAAGGAGAGGCTGAGAGCTTGGGTCGCCGGGGGACTTGACCAGCCTGCAAAGAGCCATCAGCCCCTCCCTCAGGCTGGCCAAACCTCCATCAGGTGAGGTCCCCACTGGGGGGGCTTGACCAGCCTGCAAACAGCCATCAGCCCCTCACCCAGGCTGGCCAGGCACCAGGCTGACGGCTGCCAACACAGCGGTGGTGGTGGGAGCCTCTCCTGCCTCCTCAGCCGTGCTAAGGATGTCCAACTGCAGCTTAGGCCTGCTCCCAGCTGGCAGGTGGACATCCCCCGAGGGCTCCTGGGCTGCCAGAGGGATGTCTGACTGCCAGCTTAGGCCAGGTCTCCTGGGGAGCAGACCTAAGCCAGCAGGTGGACATTCCTGGAGCGGTCTCAGACTGGGAGAGGGCACAAGCTGGGCCAAGGGATCCCCCTGAGTGCACAAATTTTTGTGCACTGGGCCTCTAGTTTCTATTTAATGGAGAAAATACTAGCACCTCATTTGATGGACATGGTGGGAATCAAATGAGATAAATAACTTGCATGAGGTCTTTGACATATGCAACATGTTGTACACAGGTGAGTTATATTAAATCACCACAAATTTCTAAATGACACTTTTGAAAATTTTAGCTTTCACTTAGAAAAATTGTGTCATGCTAATATAAAGAAGCCAACTAACATTCCACATGATTGTGGTGAATATATTAAATAAGATGGGATATTGTAAATGCTTTGTCTGTGATAGATATTAAAGAATAGTTCAGATATCCCAATATTGTTTATATTTATACTCAGGATGTGATAATTCAACATTTCTCATGAAAAAGAACAATGGTGAAATACCACATCCTAAATACATAACATAAACCTATGAAAAAACAAAAGGTTCCTTTTCCTGGTAGGAGGGTCTTTCTTTAACAGTTCCACACAAGTCTTTAGAAATTGTGTATTTTGCCCAGCCAGTGTCATTCAGTGATTAAGGCATTGGCCCAGGCAATGAAGGGATCCAGGTTCAAATCTGGGTCAAAGGCACATGCCTGGGTTGTGGGTTCACTCCCCACCCTGGGTTGGAGTATATGTGTGAGACATCTAGTTGATGTGTCTCTCTCATATTGATGTTTCTCTCTTTCCTTTTCCCTCCCCCCATTCCTCTCCCCACCAACACACACTCTCTCTCCTCCACTCTCTCTGAAAAACAATGTAAAACATATCCTCCGGTGAAGATTAAAACAAAACAAAACAAAACAAAACAAAACAAAACAAACAAAGCAAATGAACAAAAATGATGTATTAATTCTGACTGCTTGGTGACCTAGTAATCTTTTTGTTCACCCATTGATAATGCCACTTTCTCTTATTTTTGGTATAAAATCAGGGGGGTCAGGTCCCTCTCCTAGAAAGTATACATGGTAGCATGTAAAGCAGAGACCTCTACACTTTTTCATGAAGATAAAGGTAGACTTAAGAGCCCACGTCTTATTTTCTTGATGAACCTTGTTTTGATAAGTATCCTGATTAAAGCATCTTCTTCAAACTGTGTTTGATATGTTGTAGAATTTATCCTGACCACGATGGCGACCAGGGGGTGACTACAATGCCACTCACCTTACTCAATGAGGTATTAGACATATGTTAATTTCTCAGTGGCACTGGTGGCTACTTTAAACAGACTGAAATATATATTTAAAATATATGAGTCTCTTAAATAACAACGATATGCTAGAGTGAATACTATGTTTGATGTTGGGGGCCAGATGTAAGCTGGCAAGGTCCTTGCACCTGAAGGGGCTAGCGAGGCTGGGACCCTTACCCACACAGTTTTCCCAGATTTGTTTGGATGGCAATTATCAGTAGAATGAGAGCAACCTTTGTAGAATAAGAATAGCTTTTCATGGCTTACCAAGAAGTCTGTAACTATTTACTGAGATATGCTGTACTGAGAACTTGTCCTTCTGCTGTGTCTCTCTCTTAGAGATTAAGAGGAACAAAAAATACATTCCTCTTGACAGACCTCCTATTCAGTGTGTTGTGTATAAATAAGATTGTGTGGCTAATAAACTTGCTTCAGTTCATCGAGAAAACTGGGGTCCTCCTGATCCCGCTTTCCTGTCTTTCTTTCTTTTCTCAATTCCCACCGTCCTGCCTCAGCCCGGCTCAACCTTGTCAGGCTGGCCCTGACGGTTTGATAAAACAGAATCCAAGAAGCAGGTTCATAAAAATAGCATTATGAAGCTAGTCCATTAATGCTTCTCTACCCTTCTGTCCCACTAATTATTAAGTTAATCCAAAGATAGGATACTATTCTTGGTGATAAATTAGACATGATGAACACAAAGAACAAAGTTTAAAGTGAGTTACAATATTCTCAAAATTTACAAAATATTAATGTTCTTACTCTGGGAAGCATAAAAAAGAAAATGAGCCAAAACCGGTTTGGCTCAGTGGATAGAGCGTCAGCCTGTGGACTGAAAGGTCCCAGGTTCGATTCCAGTCAAGGGCATGTACCTGGGTTGCGGGCACATCCCCAGTAGGAGATGTGCAGGAGGCAGCTGATCAATGTTTCTCTCTCATTGATATTTCTAACTCTCTATCTCTCCCACTTCCTCTCTGTAAAAAATCAATAAAATATATTTTAAAAAAAGCTAAAAGAAGAAGAAAATGAAATAGCCCTGGCCAGGTAGCTCAGTTGGTTATAGCACTGTCCCAATACACCAAGGTTGCAAATTTGTTTCCTGGTAAGGCACATACAAGAAGCAACCAATGAATGCATAAATAAGTGGAACATTAAATTGATGTATCTCTCTCTTTCTCTCTCTCCCACCCTCCTTCTCTATAAAATGAAAAAAAAAAAACACCCCACACACAACAGAAATTTTTAAAAATACAAAATAGAATGACAAACATAGATGAAATTATGGTAAATGTAAACTCAGAAGCATCAATATTAAATTTATTAATAGTTGGAAAGAATGTATCCAATCAAATATACATTGAAAATATTAAATATAGTAATTATAAAATGAAACATTTTAATGATTTAAAGATATTAATAACTACAAAATGTGTACCTAGGCAGTACTGATAATAAGATGTATTTGAAAATACCTTTGATCTCAGAACACCTAGATGTTAAATAATTAAACAGACTTTTGACCATATATTGCTGAACTCACAGGAAAAATAAATGTAAGAAAAATCCTCAAGCTCCAGAAAGAGAGGAAAAGAGGAAGAAGCTGATGCAAGAGAGGAAAAAATGAAGTGGAGGAGGTACAGGAGCTGAAAGCAATGAAATATGCCAATGTAGCAGCATAGGCTGCCCTGAGTCATAAGTCAATACCAGAACATTAGGTCTTTTAGGAATAAACTAGTGACCCAGTGCATGGATTCATGCACATTGAAAGAAAATTAATTAGAAGGTGGCTGTCGGGGCAGACTGGGCAAGATGGATTGCATACGCTCTGGAGCCAATCTCCAGATTGGGTGGTCAGTGCACATCATAGCTACCCGTCTGATGGTTGGACACTTAGCATATTAGCTATATATATATATATATATATATGCCATACTGGAAGGAAAAGGCTGGGTTCCTGATTTAAGATGGCAATAGGGAAAGGGGTACAAATGTACATTCTAACCCCCACCTCCCCTCACACAGACATAAATCAGTGATCCATAAAAGTCTTACTGTTAGCAAAATAATAGGCTAGGAAAGGAAAATCTAGTGTGGGTAATACAGGGACCCAAAAGGTGTCTGTCTATAATTTATGAGTGCTAGGTAAAAGGTAAGCATGAAACATCCACATAAGCAATGTCTTCTGAGAGTCTGTATCTATGCAGAGGGCTTGAGGTAGGGTTTATAGCAGTGCCATGGTCTGAGAAAGACCACATGAGGAAATTAAATGCTGGTGTTTCTGGGGAATTATAATTTCTACATCAAAGCAAAAACTAATGAAAATTCTCTCTGAAGGAAATAAATTCCATTTGTGGACGCTCAAAATTTGAGCATATTATATTTAAAGGTGAGTTCAAAATATTAAATTACCAAATATGTGAAAAATAAAGAAACTTGGTAAAGTTTAAGTAGAAACACTAAGCAATATGATTAGACTGAACCATTTTAGATATAGAAAATAAAATAACTACTGATAAGATATTAAAACATATAAAGTATGGATTTAAGAGAATGACAGTAGAACAATGTTTGCTAATTTATAAAAGAAATAATAGAGCTGAAATTCAATTATATAAATTGATTTCAATATACTCAGGGAATTAGCAGTGGATTAAACACAGCTAAAGAGAATATTAACAAAATGAAAAGTAAACTAGAAAAAATAAAGAATTCAAGTCAAGGAATGACAGAGATAAAATATTTTTCAAAAGCGATTTTGGGGTATATGGCATAGAGTAAAAATGTATGCATTAATAGGCATTCCAGAAGAAGGCAATAGAAAAAATACATAGGAGAAGGAATATTCAAATGAACAGCTGAAAACATTCCAGGATTTATTGAAAGACATATTGGATTCAGTAAACAGACTCCCTCAGAGGAAATAAAAAGAAACCCATATCCATACACATCAGAGTAAAATAAATATCACTGTGACCAATCAGCTCAAAGTGAAATGGGAGAGAAGGTACACTGTCTAAATGGAAGACTACTGAAGAGTAGATGTCCCACAGCAACAATGGAAATCAGAAGACAATGGAAGCTTGTATTGAAAATGGTGGGAGAAATGGGTATTTAATAAGAATTGAATGCCCGGCAAAACCTATCTTTAAGGACAAATCAAAAGTATTTTCAGATTAAACCAACATTATTTCACTAAAAAAATTTCTAAAATGATGTGCTTATACATTTATAGTAAAGAAGAAATAAGGAGTAAAACCTGAAAACAAAAATAAAATGGAGGTAAAATCTAAGCATTCTTATTAAATATTTTAATAATGATGATAAAAACCATTATGTCTAAATTATAGTTGTTAGAAAGCAAACCAAGAAAGGAAAATGCTGAAACATTTTATACTACCAGCATGAGAACTATATGGAGAAAATTAAAACCTTATTAAAGAGGAAAGGGAGGGGTAGACAGGGGCATGACAAAGTTTTCAAGGATGATGGGTACGTTCATTACGTTGGTTGTGATAATGGTTTTATGGTGGACATATATGTCAAAATCTATCAAATTGTACATGTTTGCTATGTGTGATTTATTGTATGTCAATTTACTTCAGGAGAGGTATAAAATATAATGACAAAAATATCTAAATAAACGGAGAGGCATGCCATATTCCTGAAGAAAGGCCCAGTAATTAAAGATATCAGTTCTTTACAAATTAATCAATTGATGTAGTACAATCCCAATCAAAATTTAAATACACTTTATTTGGCAATTAACAAAGGACTTAATTATATGTAAAAGAACAGAGGACCTAGGATGAACTACACATCTCTGAAGCTAAATAAAATTAGTGGGTATTTCCCAACTGTATTGGATATAGAGCTATAATAATTGATATGTGAATTGTTAAAGGTTTTAATGCAAAACAGAGAAATAAGCATTAAACATAACAAAGAAATTAGAAAGTAAACCTATGAACATATGGGAAGATTTATATATATCAGAAATGAAAGGGTAGATGAAAGAATGCATTGTTGAGTAAATGTTATAATGGTGCAAGTTTGTTAAAATGAAAAAAATAAATTAAATAATCCCTACCACACATTATACAATGAAGCACATTCAAATAGATGGCATAATTAAAATATAGAAGTTATACTTTAATGTTATTAAAAGAAAATATAGGTGAATATATTTTTGTTCTGTGGTATATACTATTAGTTATTAAGGTAAGACAAACATTTATAAAGAAAAATATTGGTAAATATAATTATATTAAAATTAAGAATTTGTGTTCTTCCAAAGTTACCATGAAGAGAATAAAAATACAATTCTCAAACTAGAAGATATTTGCAACACATTTAAAGAAAGAAATTAATACATATAACATATAAAGTACTACTAGCATTGTAAAAATAAATAAAAGTAATCAAACCAAAGAATGGACAAAAACATGAACAGACATTTTGTAGAATAAAAACTAAAGAATCACCAAATATTTGAGAAGTATTGACTTTCATTAATATAAAGGAAAAATAAAACCACAGTAGATACTATTTTCATTTTCACCATGGCTGTAATTATTTGGTATGCCCGATAATACCCAGCATGGACAAGTTTATAGAGCAACAGTAACTTACATTATGCTGGCAGAAGTTTAATTGGTACCACTCTTTCAGGAAGCAGTTTGCCATTATCATGTAAATTTGAAGCTTCACAGATACTATACAGAATTGATAATGAATGAACTATAGCCATATGCTTCAATATGTATGTACTCATAAAACTAATACTAGTTTTTTTTAAAAAGTGGAAAACCAATATATCCATGACATTGAATAAAGAGAGCCACATCTATATAAAGTTTCTGAAAAATACATACAAATAGTAAATATAAAAATAGAAGGTAAGTAAAAGACAATTCAGAAATGGAGATCAATAGTACTGTTAAACTTCCATGTATGTGATAAACAGAAAACATTCTTCTGGTAATATAAGTATCTTTTAATATAAAAATAATTTTAAAATCTCATAGTTCCAACTTGTGTGGTAATAAGTGGTAAGTTGCAAAAACTCATGCTTGTAGACAAAGGTTAAAATGAACAAAGCAAAACTATTGAGTTATAGCATGCATGATGAAAAGGTAACTGTTAATGCAAATATAAACACATGCTTTGCACATGTGTGTATGTGTGTATTATAAAGCTTCCTTGGTTGTCAGCAATTTTTTTAATTAAAAATGTGACTAGGAAAGTCAATGTTCAAAGTGATTTCTTATAATTTATACCCTATGAATGAAGACTGATTTGTAAGAGTATTTTATATTATTCTATAACTCATTTAAATATTTAAAAATAGCAATATCCTGCTGCAAGACAAATTGACAACTATTATAGAAAACTAACTCTTACAGAGATTTCAAACCTATTAGATTTCTAGCAATAATTATTCATTTAAATATTGTAGCATATCCTCAACTCCAATGCATGGGTAACTGCCTGAAATTCCCAAGACTCTAAACCAGGTGTCCTCAAACTACGACCCCCGGGCCACATGCAAATACAAATATTGTATTTGTTCCCGTCTTGTTTTTTTACTTCAAAATAAGATATGTGCAGTGTGCATAAGAATTTGTTCATAGTTTTTTGTTTTTTTTTAAACAATAGTCCGGCCCTCCAACAGTCTGAGGGACAGTGAACTGGCCCACTGTTTAAAAAGTTTGAGGATCCCTGCTCTAAACAAAAGAATTTCATTAAAGATCCTTTCTTAAACAAAATCTTAAGATTATGCTGTTTATTGGGGTTTTATTCCATAGTATGAATGAGGAAAATTTTTATGGAACAATTTTCACAAATTGGAAGGTCGGGCTCAATGGCATTTGTGTAAAGTCATTTGTAATACAGTCCACACAACAGATAAAGTGAACTCTTTCTGTAAATGCTGTATTGATTTTATAGCCGTGAATGCACATTGTATTATTTAGAGAAAATATCTATTCCAGTAGCTCTCTATTCCCTGGGAATATATGTCCACAAACTTACTAGCAAAGTGAGAACTACTATAATGTGTTTACATTATGTGGTATTTACTCTGGAGAATGGTAACATTTACAGAAAAAAAAAAATGTCCCCATGACATTGAACAACTTCTTTATTAAAAAAAAAAAAAAGTGTGTATGCGTTCACACATCTACACACAATAAGTAAATGAATAAACAGAGCTACTGTTCAGCCAATGTTGCTCAGTGGTTGAGTATGGACCTATGAACCAGGAGGTCATGATCCAATTCCTGGTCAGGGCACCAGCCTGCTATGAGCTTGATCCCCAGTGTGGGGCATGCAGGAGGCAGCTGATCAACGATTCTCTCTCATTGATAGTTTTATCTCCCCCCCCCCTCCCTCTCCCTACCTCTCTGAAATCAATAAAAATATATTTAAGGAAAAAAGAGAGCCAGTGAGAACCTAGAATAACTAGAAACTATGCTAGTAGTTACTAGAAACATAAAATATAATAATGGATAGATCCTGCATTATAAGATGGCAGTATAATGAGGTGGACTGTCAAGTTCAATGTCATCCGAACAGTGCTGCAATGTAGATCAGTCAATAGTGCAGGCAAAGTTCCAGGAGGGATCCCAAACTCTAAGGTAAGCATGAGTCCACAAAAGCGTGAGCTTTAGAGTGTTGAGAGAGTGAAAGGAGAAACTACATTCAAAGCAAACTATGCATAACAATGAAATCTGAAAAAGGAAGACACAGTTATAGAAATATACATCACTCACTAAATTTGAAGCAAGGGTATATAACATGCCAGCAATGAGACTAGAGAGGCAAAGAGAAACAGATAAAAAATAACCCTGAAATCAGAGGAATTTAAAGTAGAGGAATATCCTATTTGTTTTATTTTAAATATATCTCTCTGCCAAGATTAAACAGGTCTCTGTTTCAATAGGACCATGAAATATATGACTGTTCAAAAATCACTACAGCTATGAATACTAATAAATGGATGTTATTATAGATGACTACAGCTAAAAAACTGACATGAAAACAAAGAAATCTCAGAATCTCTTTAAGGAAATAGTCACCAGATAATTGGAATCTGGTTGTGGGGTATGATAAGCAGCCCCTTTTGAAAATAATAACTGCCATCATCATTTATCATGTGCTGCCTATGTACTAGGCACCCTGCTAAATATTTATATTCCGTATTTGTTTACTCTTTCTAAGAACTCTAAGATTAGGTTTTTGAATTCTATTTCTGAGATGAGAAATCTGAGAATTAAAGGTGCTAAATAACCCACCTAAAATCATACAGTTAGTAAAGGGAACAATGTCTTACTTCAAAGCCTGAGCAATTGAATGCAAAAAGCACATGGAACCCACATTCCT